>NC_056729.1:1746980567-1746990567 GCF_019279795.1 Protopterus annectens | reverse complement strand
CCCATACGGAGCCGGTCCCCCAGTCTTTCGGAGCTGGCGGAGAAGTCGACTCGGACCCGGTCGGTCTCTTCTCGGTCATCGAGGATGTCTGATTCGGATTTAGACAGGGTGCTTCAAAGGCTTTTTCAGTCTCCGGTCTTTGCAAAATTGATCTCGGCTCCAGCCCAGTCGGCTCCGGAGCCGATTTCCCATCCTGTTATCTCGATTCCTCCTCCAACAGCTTCGGCGCCATTGGAATCAGTGTTGGTGGAGCCGGTGGAGGTTGTCAGGTCGGTTCCGACCCTAACTCCAACCCCGCCCTCTGGGTCGGGGTTCGGTATGCGGACCTCCTCTGTCGGCCCCGGGGGGACGCTTCGGGACCGATCCTTTCGGTTCTGAGCCTCCCTCTCAGTGCGTCAGCTGCGGGAGTTCTGACTGCTGTTGTGGCCTCAGGGGTTGAACCATCCCAGGACTCATGAGGAGTGCCTTGGCCAAATCCTCTCTGGCCACTTCTACCATCTCACCACCACCTTCCCTTGGCACGGAGACTGGCTCCTTTGCAATCCCCCTGTCTCACGACAGCGGAGCCCTTGGGCCTGACGTTACCCCCATTGGGGGTTCCCTTCTTCCTGGAGGTCCCTCCGAAACGCTTTCGGAGGAACCTCCGAGGAAGAAACAGTGTAAGAGGAAGCACGCCGACTCTGATGAGTCTCTCACCTCGGATACCGACCTCGATGATGCGGAAGGGTCCCCAAGTCGCCCCTCGGATGATGTATCCTTTGTGGACATCTTGGAGATCCTTAAGCAACGAGGCGACTGGCAGTCCAAACCCCTTCTGCTGAGGAGTCGGTTTTCCTCAAGGCCTTCGGGGCTCAGCCCTCCACCTCCTGGGTGTCTCCGCCTTCGATGAGCTTATGGATTTGATCTCTCGGGCGTGGGAACACCAATTCTGTTGAACCGTGCCAGCTCGCCCCAATAAATTCCTTTCGCTCCCCTGATAAGGACTTTTCTTCGAAGGCGTGGGTGTAGATGCCATGGTGGTGGCAGCTGCCACCCAGCAAGATGTGGCAGAGGCGTCAACGTCCGTCCATCCTCCTAGTAAGGAGTCTAGGAGCATGGATCGGCACGGAAGCGCCTTTCTTCAGCGACCTTTACATTAAGGTCTCTGAACTACTTGACGATTTCCAGACTGCAGAGGGATCTGGTCAAGGAGCTTTGGATACCCTCTCCGTAACTTACCTGAGCAGTTGGCCCAGACGGTTAACTCCCAGTTGGCTACCCTGTCCTCAAGTATCCAACTCGTCCATGAGGCTCATTTCTTATGCAGCCGAAGGAGCGAGCAGAGCCGGCGGGAACAGGTGTTGCTCTCACGGAGACAAGCCTGGCTATGCCTGTGTCACTTTGCGGAGGCCTTTAAGTCTTCCTTTGCCGACGCCCTTTTTGATGGGTCCTCACTGTTTGGACCCAAGGTAAAGGACACTTTGACTCGCTGCGAACAGGAGGGTAAGACTTTAACTGCCGTAGGGGCCCGGTTTTCCACTCCCTTCAGACCTTATCCCAAGACTCGAAGAGGAGGGAAAATGTGGTTCCGTAAGTCTCAAAAGCCTTACTCGTCACAGCAGAGCGATTCCCCTTCTAGAGGCAGAGGAGGGGGAAATTTTTCAGGGAGACGCCGTCCCAGAGGCGGTGGAGGCCCCCGCAACACTGGAGACCGCGAGTCCTTTCGTGGCTCCTCCTCCTTCCAGCATCCCTGAAGGAGTACCCGACTGTGCAGCTCCGGAGCCAGTCGGGGGTCATTTTTCGAGACACCTAAAGGCCTGGGAAAATATCAATCAGGACCAATGGGTGCTCCGAATCATCGCCGGAGGTTACACCATTCCCTTCTCTCAACCCCCCCACCACCATCCCAAAGAATCCCGGACCCGCCACCCAGTCAACGGGATCATGCAGCCAGCGAAATATTGAAGCTGCTTCAAAAAGGAGTCATCCAACCTGTCCCCGCAGATCAGGCCGGATCAGGGACTTACTCAAGATTCTTTTTGGTAACAAAAAAGACCGGGGACTTGAGGCCCATTTTGGATCTCAGCAAGTTAAACCGATTAGTGAAAAAGTCCAAATTCCGGATGGTCACCTTGCAATCCATTCTCCGCTTTGGAGAAAGGTGTTTGGATGTGCTCCATAGATCTCAAAGACGCCTATTATCACATTCTGATAGATCAGGCATCGAGGAGACACTTGCGCTTCAGCCTAGGAGACAGTCATTTCCAGTTCGAGCACTGCCCTTTGGTCTCACCACAGCCCCCAGGGTGTTCACCAAATGTTTGGCGGTGGTGACTGCTCACCTGAGAAGTCTAGGATTCCAGGTGTTTCCATACCTAGACGACTGGCTCCTAACTGCCACCTCCAGGCATTTACTCTTAAAAACTCTAGCAGCCACTATCTCTCTAGGCAACTCCTTAGGAATCACCTTCAATTGACAAAATCTGTATTGCTGCCATCTCAGCGTATTCTGTTTATTGGTGCAGAAATAGACTCAAGGCAGATGCGAGTCTATCTTCCCATGAAAGGATAGCAACGCTGCAGTCTCAGGTTCGGGCATTACTCCTCAGACGTCGTGCTCCAGCGAGAATGGTCCTGCAGCTGTTGGGTTCCATGTCAGCCACCATTCTTCTGGTCCCCTTGGCAAGGTTGCATATGAGGAAACTCCAATGGCTCCTATCAGTCCAGTGGTCTTATCAAGACCTTCCCCTCAGTCACCACATATTGATCACAGAGACGTGCAAACAGGATCTTCATTGGTGGCTTCTTTCCTCCAACCTGAATCTAGGGCGACCCTTCGTTCCTCCATTCCCCTCGGCCACGTTGACTACGGACGCCTCCCAGACAGGGTGGGGGGGACATTATCTGGATAGGTCGGTCCAAGGCACTTGGCACACCGACGAGAGACTTCTCCACATCAATATCCTGGAAATGAGGGCGGTGCTTTTAACGTTGCAAGCACTGCACGATCACCTCCCCCAGGGTATGATTGCCATTCAGTCCGACAACATGTCGGTAGTCTGGTACTTAAACAAGCAAGGAGGGACCAGGTCTTACCCCCTTTGCAGAGAGGCCATGAAGGTATGGGATCGGGCGATTGCTACCAAACGTTTCCTAGTGGCAACACACATTCTGGGGAGATCCAACGTGATAGCCGACAGACTGAGCAGAACTATTCTCTCCCCTCACGAGTGGTCCTTGAACAACAGAGTGGTAGTACAGATTTTCACGAGATGGAGAGCTCCTTGTTGCGATCTCTTCGCAACTCCCCTCAACGCGAAATGCCAGCAGTTCTTCTCTCTCACCCCACTTCCGGGGGAGATCCCCAAGGATGCTCTAGTCCAAGTTTGGCCCCCCGGTCTGCTATACGCTTTTCCACCGGTTCCCCTTCTCCCCAAGGTGATTCAGAAGGTGATTCGCTTGGGAAGCAAAATGATTCTAATCGCCCCATACTGGCCTCGTCAAGTCTGGTTCCCCTTTCTTCACAAATATGCATTGGAGGGTCCCTGGTTCCTGGACCAAGTTCCGGACCTCTTGACGCATCAGTCAGGACATCTCCATCAGTCTCTCCATTCATTGAAGTTAGCAGCTTGGCTACTCCTCTTCCGACCATAGTTAGGAGCCATTCTTTCGACCCTGAAGTCATGCATATTTTGTCCTCGCCCACAAGACTTCTACTAAAAAGATGTATAGCAATAAATGGAAGAGGTTTGCTATTTGGGCCCAACTCCGAGGATTAGACCCTATGACAGCCTCGGTGTCAGAGGTACTGAAGTTTTTAGCTTCCCTGTTCAACCAAGGTTGTTTGGTGTCTACCATCAAAGTTCAATTGGCTGCTTTTTCCAATTTTCACGAGAGCGTAGAACCACCTTTAATGAGCAACAAGTTGTGCAAAGCTTTTATTAAAGGAGCTTGGCTTCACGCCCCCTATATCTCATCCTGCACCACCGTGGACCTTAACGTGGTGTTAGGTGCATTAACCTCATCTCCCTTTGAGCCGGCAGCAACCTGTGACTTAAAATTTCTTTCTTGGAAGACTGCTCTTCTAGTTGCTATTACATCAGCCAGGCGAGTTTCAGAACTTCAAGCCCTATGTGTCAAACGACCATACCTGGTATTTCACAAGGATAGAGTATCTCTTAGACAAAACCCATCCTTTATACCAAAGGTTTGTTCTAACTTTTGTTTGCAACAATCACTGGAATTACCGGTCTTTTTCCCTAAGTATTCAAACAGAGCTGAATATACCTTTCACAGCTTAGACGCACAGACAATTACGTTTCTATTTGGATAGGACACACCAAGCACGAAAATCAGATCAACTGTTTGTGTCCTTTCGGATAGTAAATTAGGCAAAGCTGTCACAAAAGTCACTATTGCCAAGTGGATCAGAGACTGTATCAGTCATATTTATCTCATTTCAAATAAGGAGCTTATAGTTCCAGTGAAAGCTCATTCTACCAGGGCTATGGCCACTCGCAGCCTTTCATTCCAAGCTCTCTATTAGTGACATTTGTGCGGCTACGTGGTCTTCTACACACCTTTATTTCTCACTACAAATTGGATGTGGCATCTAGGGGTTGAGCTTCCTTCGGTTCCACGGTTCTCAGGAGCGCTTCCAGTGAGCCACCCAGGAATTGGGTGCTAGGGACGCTGTCCCATCTGTAGAGAATGTAGGCGAGATAGGATCACATTACATCTTTTAGTTATGTACTTACTATAACTTTAGATGTATGGGATCCATCTCGCCTATATTCCTAATAACCCACCCTCCTTCCCCTGCCTCAGAGACCAGAAGAGACCGGACGATCCGAATTCAACTTCTTCCTCTCTTGAAACACCTGGGAATGTTATAACAATAGTCTATGTGTGTGTGCATGTGTGCGGACAAACAAGATCTGGGGAAGCAGTAGTGGTGCATCCTGGGATACGAGGTAACTCAGCCAATAAGAGACTGCGTTCTATTGTATAGCGGCCGAGTCAGAGCCGAGGATCGGCTCCGAACCCATATGTAGAGAATGTAGGCGAGATGGATCCCATACATCTAAAGTTATGGTAAGTAAATAACTAAAAGTTCTATACATATCACCTTAGAGCCCTGTCTGTATACTCAGTCTCCTATAGGTTGCTGAGAGGTGAATGATTCCCATGCTCTGAAATAAGCTCCCTATCCATTTGAAGTAGAGTCCATGGGGGAGAGGGCAAGATGGCTAAGTGAAGACAACAAACTTTTGAGCTCAGCAAAATTAGATTTAAATATAGGAAAATAATTACTTTTTCAAAAAAAAATCTCCACAGCATAATTGATAACACTTCTGACTTTTGTAATCCTGATTTGGTGGAATACATAAATATTTTCCTGTCACTTTTACTTGGAGACTACTTCACTAAATGAAGATGAGCAACTGTAAACATTCTCACACTGACAACTGAAACAAGGCGACAAACTGACGAAATAAGGAAAACTGGTTCGGAAAACCAGCAAACCAGTCCACAAAAAACTAAATTAAACTATTTATTCAACTGTTTAAAGCGCTTTTCGTAAGCCTGACGGCAAACTTCATCAGAAACAGTTACAAATACAATAAAACTTTCTTTTAAAAGAAAAATTTGATGGGGATGAGCGGGATAGTACGCATGTGCTGGAATACTATAATAGAACTACACATTTTTTACAATTTACTTTCACATTCACTACTGATTTTACAGCGTACTTGGACATATGTCTAGTGAAAAACCATGCTGTCAATGGTTTCGTAGGAAAGATATATAGGAAAAACATGTATTCCAAAACATTCCTGCATTTATCTAGCAGTCACCCTTTTCATCAAAAGAGGTCTGTCATCAAAGGTCAGTTAGTTAGGGCCTCTAGAATGACCAGCTTAGATGAAGACTTCTTTGAGGAATGCTCAGTTTTAAAAAGCATGTTTTTACATCGGGGGTATCCTGAACCACTCTTGGATGCCGTTATAAAAGAGGTTAAAGACAAGAGAGATGACAAGGTGTACATACCACTTTTAAGTGTTAAAACCCCATTACCTCCAACTAGTATATCTAATGCAACAGACGGACTTCCTGACACTAGTAGCGGAACATTGAATAAAGATGTTAAGAATGTAACATTGAGTTTCATTACTACATATACACCATATAGTTACTCATGTATTGGTATATTACAAAAAAATTGGGATTTATTTAAGATGAATCCCAACATCTATTCCAAAGTAGTAGAGTCTCCTAGAGTTACATTCAAAAGAGGCAAGAACCTTAAGACCATCTTGGAACAGCAATACATTCCAGTGTCACGGTGTTATGGGATGAATAAGTGTGAAAACTGCATTTACTGTAAATATGTGGAAGTTATTAATATGTTTAAGATCAATGGTATAACTTACAAATTTAGAGGCAGATTTAATTGTAATACAAGTTTTGTTGTCTATCTCGCTAGGTGTAAATTCTGTCCTGCTTTCTATATAGGAAAAACGGAGCGTAGCCTCTGCGACAGAATTTACGAACACCAATATGCTATTAATAAATGTAAACTAGAGAATACTTTAGCTAAGCATATTTACAACAATAGAGATCCACCTTTAAGTTTATTACTATTGAACAAGCAAAACATGACAGTAGGGGTGGTCCTAGACCATTAAAATTAGAAGAACTTGAATTAACTTGGCAAGTGAGGCTGAATGCCTATAACTATCCTGGGTTAAACGACATGTTCTATCAGCAGTATTCTCAAATTGAAAAGTTTATATAGGTGAAGTAACATGTAGTTAAAAATAGTAAAAATTGATTATTGTTAGGTTCATAGGTTCATAGGTTCATACTAGGCTATCTGCCCTAGGGCATTTATAAGCCAAGCCAGAGTGTGTATGGCTTTCGCCACCCATTTTAAATTAATTTTGCTATGCCCTTTTTCGAGGTTAGTATACTGTGCCTCTGTCTAACAGTGACACATAAGTGATACCCGGGATAAACCTACGATCCCCCATCCACTCATCAAGATTCCTCTTGAAGAGAGTCAATGAGGGACTCTGCCTAACCTGGACTGGGATTTTATTCCAGAGTGAAGGGAGCCTCTGGGTTATGAATCTGTCCGTCCAGCATGTCCTATTTATTTCAGTGCTGAGGTTTAAGTCCCTCGAGCGCATAGCTCAATGGGATTTGGATTTTCTGAGGAGCAGCATGTCCATTAATTCCGGGTTGGACATGGCTTTGATTGCTAAGTATTGAGTATTGTGATTGCACACGCTCTAGTCATGTTGAAACTTTAATGATGTCTTGCTTTTGGTTTTGTAGGTAGGTGTCACTTTAAATTTAAGGTGCTTTTTTTCTAAATCAGTGATGCAACTGGTTGATGTAAATCACCTGTTTCTTTTAAAAGAAAGATTTATTGTATTTGTAACTGTTTCTGATGAAGTTTGCCATCAGGCTTACGAAAAGTACTTTAAACAGTTGAATAAATAGTTTTATTTAGTTTTTTGTGGACTGGTTTGCTGGTTTTCCGAACCAATTTTCCTATATTCTCACACTGACACTTCTTTGAGGAAGGACTTGCAGATTATGACATCTACTCTTCTTTTCAATTATCTTTAAAACCGGATGGTTTCCAGGAGAATTTAGAAAACCTGAGACAAAACTGTCTTAAACAAACTGATGTCTTTAAAGAACTGCTTCAACATCACCAAATCAAAAATTATGATTTGCAGAATGCCTGAAATGACATAGATGGGAGACCAAAGGAAGAGGAATCTCAAACTGATTTTCTTCTAAAACAGAATACTTGGCTTCTTAACAAAATTGATGACTTTGAAAACAGAGAAAGAAGATGTAACATTAGGATTTTTGGTTTCCTTGAAAACTCTGAAGGTGAAGATTTGATCTCATTTTTAAATTTTTGGATTCCTGAAATATTAAATGTACAGGAGGGTTTTTCTTATAGCATTGAAAGAACTCGTATGGTCATATGTAGGCCCATTAAATCTTCCTTATCTTCCCCTCCGATATCTGTTGTAATAAAAGTTTTACCATATATTGACAAGGAACTAGTACTTAAATCTGCTTGGAGGAAAGCTCCTTTCAAATATAAACTGAACTTAAACAGATGTGATAATGATTACTCAACTAAAACAATGGACTTGAGAAAAAGCTGCTGGCCTCTTGTTAAATCCCTTAAACAAAGTGGCATTAAAACTCAGATAATCTACTCAGCTAAAATAAAGAATCTTTAACAACTTAGGAGAAGCTTCCACATTCATCAAAAACAACATTATACATATGACAGATGACATGGACTGGTCACCCCTTCTCTAAAAAGAAGATCAGAAAAAAATGGAAAAAACAGTCTTGGACTGACTTAAAGAAAAAGAAGCAAAAAACAGATTCCTGTTCTATCAGTGCTAACAAAACTACAAAATCACCAGTCATAAAGTGACTTTCATTTTTGAACCTTTTCTTGCATTTATCTTTGCCTGGGACAATATTATCTAATACCAAAATTCTTCAGCTTTTAATTTTAAATTCAGTTAAGAACTTTTCAAATATATACCCCTTAAGTACATTTGAATGAAGAACTAGTCCTCCAGTTGTGCTTTTAAAACCATGACTTGTTATTTAAGTCCCTTTGTTTCAACCACATATTACTTTCTCATCACAGATTCAAAGCTCTTCTTGTGCCTGGGATGCAGGGTTGGAACTGTCAGTTTGTCATGGGTTGTGACACTACTTGCAGGAAGCTATTTGTGCTTTTGTTGTGGCACTTCCCTTTATGATATGGTGTACCTGACTATTTGTGCTGTTCTTCTTTTGTACATACAAGCTATATTTAATTATTTTCAAATAAAGTATTTAAATATATTGAACAGGGAGGATAGGGAGGAAGGGGAGAGGGAAGGGGATGAATTTATAAGAGTTTTAAGAGTTTTGTATTATGATGCAGGTATGCTTGTGCTGTCACTTATATTTGGGGATTTGGGACCAATGTACACAGTGTAATGTTACACACTTCTGCATCTGTTTGTTTTGGAAAGTCATACTTCTTAGTGAATAAATATTAATGTTGGAACATCTTTCCGATTATTTGAGTGAGGTTGGACATATGAAATGAAACCTCTTATACTTTTTGTTATTGCAACCTTGTTCTATTCTGATGAAAGGCCCTAGAAAAGATGCATATACCCCGGGATTCATGAAGCTTGTGCCAGGTGCAGGCGTAGTGTTGGCATTCTAACACCAAATATGGCCACTGAGCGATCCAGGTACAAGCTGTTTCCACGTGCATTACCTGCGTACGCTACGCCCACACAACTCCCAGGCCCTGTATGCTAATTACCCCATGTGCAGCAGTGTAGCATGCAAATGAAAGTATGTAGTGATCCAGGAAGTGGTGCAGGCGTAGTGTAAGCATGCAGAAATATAAACCGTAGAAAACGGTTTACATTTTTGCAAACATAAAATTGGAGCCATGACAGCCAACCAAACACATGTATTATATTGTTAATATATGCCAATGGCTAAATATATAGTCATTGACATAAAAAAAATGTACAAAATATAAAATTAACATTTAATATATATAGTCGCACTATCACAATGTGGAAGTGCAGGGCAGCGGTGCGCAAAGGGGATCGCAAGGAAAATATAAAAATATAGCATAAAACTGAAATGAAACACATATCACAATTTCTCCATAATAGTCAATGGCAGGCATGCTACACCATACCATGGAGCAAGGGTTGCTAAAGGGCTGTGACAGTGTTATGCGCGGTAGCTAGGAATTAGTAGGCAATGACATGCAAATGAGAGGAGTCATAGTGAATTCCAGATTCCCCGCTGGTGTAAGGATGCACCTCACAGCGTAGCATTATAACACCGAGGTGTGTCTTTGAGATAAAGATGACATCAAGAGAGGGGTGTGTCGCCATTGCTGTAAGTACATTGGAGCATTGCTAAACCGGTTTGCCCCTAGCTAGGCAAAGCT
>NC_056729.1:1746953331-1746980067 GCF_019279795.1 Protopterus annectens | reverse complement strand
TATTATATATATATATATATATATATATATATAGTTGCAACAGTTGTTCAGATGTAGACTTGTCTTTGTTGTTTCACAGAGTACAGTACATTCAAGGGTACTGTACATATGTACACAAAGTGACTGTCCCATTTGTTTTAAGTACTGTGGAATACCTGTAGTAAGATGTGCATTATAAACTCCATGCAACATGTATACAACCCAGATGGCTTAGTGGTACGTCCAGTGACCTCAGTGTGCAGGGGCCAGGGTTCAAGACATATAAGTCTTGTTGATGCTGTCAATTAGGACTGAATAAGGCAGTTGTAAGCGGGTGTAAATGTGTTTTTGTGACAGTAAGCAGCAGGTACACACAGATAAGAGACATGTACAACTCGCAGTACGCTTGAAATGCCCTTCTTTGGGAATCCTGCTGATGTCACCCACCTATGATTACACCTCTGGGACTGTTGTAACCCAGTAAGCTCCACAGTGCATGCTGTAACCCAGTAAGCTCCATGGCGCATGATGTAACTGCGTAATGCTGTAATGTGATAAACTAGTTTGGTAGGTGTTCTAATCCCAGACAGGACAATTGTCTGTCTGCCTTGGAAAAAATTATGCTTTTTAGAGTATGCACAGTCCTTACAATTCACATACTCACCTTTGGCAATCCTGCTAATGTCACCCACCTAGAAATACACCTCTGGGACTGTTTTAATCCAGTATTCTATGTAGCATGTGCTGTAACTGCATATTTCTGTAGTGTGGTAAACTATTTAGGTTGGGGTTCTATTCCAAGACAGGCCAACTGTGTGTGTCTGTCTATGCGAGAAAGTAACAATGCTTTTTAGAGTATGCACACTCTTTGCAATTCACATTACCACCTTTGGCAATCCTGCTGATGTCATCCACCTAGAAATACACCTCTGGGACTTCTGTAACCCAGTAATCTCCGTAGCACGTTCTGTAACTGCGTAATGCTGTAGTGTAATAAACTAGTTAGGTAGGAGTTCTATTCCACAACAGACCAACTGTGTGTATCTACTTGCCTGAGAAATAAACAATGCTTTTTAGAGTATGCACACTCTTTACAATTCACATAACCTCTTTTGGCAATCCTGCTGATGTCACCCACCTAGTAATACACCTCTGGGACTGTTGTAACCCAATAATCTCCGTAGTGCGTGCTGTAACTGCATAATGCTGTGGCGTGATAAACTCATTAGGTAGAGGTTCTATTCTAAGACGTGGCAGGTGTGTGTGCGTGTGTGTTTGACAGTAAGAGCCTGTGTGGTGAGGAGGTGGCTGTGAGTGTCTAACCAATGGATATGTTGGGGAGTGGATTTTGTAGTTTTCCTATATGGTGCCCATATTATATGTCACAATGTCCACCTCACGAGGAGTACAGATGTCAATCAACCAAAGGACTGTGTTGGCAAGCCATACCCATTCATCTGGCAAAAGGCCTGGTGAACAAAGTATGCAACCCTACTATTACCTGGAATACGTTCTGAACCCATGTGTCATACACAAACACACTTGCCTAGAATATACCACTATGTTGCTAGTACCCTGCACATTGATGACAGATAGTAGGCATGGTGTTATTGCAGTGGGCTGCAGAGGGCATGGCACCCTGTCCAGCAGTACAATAGGCACATAATTGTGGACAATGTGCCTTCACTATGTTCCCCACTGGATGCCTGCAACATATGTGGTGCCATCAAATGTGATCCACAGAGACCATACAATGCCTTACACACGTGCCCTGTATGGACAGATGCCACTGACACCAGGGAATATCTGTATCATGCTATCAATGCAGGTGCAGGGTCAACCTGCTGTCTATAAGCAGGTCCTGCCACACCGGGATAGTATTGGCATATCTGAGGATAACAGTCTGTGTACACAACATGTGCCAGCCAAACCAGGTGCACTTGTACATGTCACTGTACATTATTGTGGGACGTGCACATCCCAGGCAATGTCCATGTCAAGGACTATCAAACACAGACATGGCATGCATTGCAAAGCAATGGCCATGCACAATGGTAACCAGGATGACAGGACAGTTCATACAATACACATCTATGTGAGACATTGCAGACACTACACCCCTGAACCACACTGCACACCATTGTCGGGTGGTGTGATGCCAAGGATTACCCCTCACCCAGCCTTGTACAGCCATCTTGCACAGCCAACCACTACACACCCATGAAGCAATGCACACATGCATGTCAGTACTGGCACCTTGTGCCTGCATGTGGGGTATGATGCTCCCAACCGCAGTCACACACAGTATAACTCCCATTGGCATACCGACCGATGTCAGACACGTTCACATGCCCTAGCCCATAGAACCTCCAGATATCCCCTGTGGTGCATGTAGTACCTGTGCATTACTGCAGTGTGGCAAAGTAAGTAGTTAGGAAGTGTATTTGTGGGCCTGGAAAAGTGTGGCAATGTGTCTGAGTCCCTATAGAGAGTGTGGTTGTGTTGACAATGACATCCGTTCATGTGGACAGCCATGTGTGCTACACCTAATGTATGTCTACTATATCTCTGTTGCAGATGTCGCTCACCAGCATGCATATATGTTCTTACAGCACACCAGCAGGTCAGCTTTGTGGCACATGGAGTAACTGCATGCACTTGTAATAGTAATGGCTAGTCAGTCAGGGGTTCAAACCCCTGTACTGGTAAGTGTGTGACAGATGATGTTTAGGTTTTAGTCTCCAAGCCCTTCTCTGATGTACTTTGCCTCTGTCTGTCCCTCCCACACACTCTCTGGTGGATGTGGAGTTGTACACCTGCTCAGCAGCAGCTTGTGTTTTGTAAGTGATGATCATGATCAGGTGATGGTCTCTGCACCTATTGCAGTCCTCCTCTAGCTGATTGCATGTGAAACAGCTGTGGTGATGTTCCCATAGCCAATCACATGGAAACACAGTACAATATCTAGGAACATCATGTTGGTGTTTGCCCATGACAGTCGCTGTGAGTGGAACCTGGATCTGGTGTTTAGTAAACGGCATCACAGAAGATATATGGATATTCCTCAAACAACATACACAGTGGAAAATAGCCTAAAGACAGGTGGGTGATGTGCCAGACATGACTACAGCATGTAAGTGTAGCTATACTTCATTGAGACTACTGCCAGTTTATCAAGTTGTGTGTGGGAAAAGCTATTCTGCATGTTTTAAAACTGACAAGACAGTGCTCTGTTTGTGAGGGAACCCCCATCTGTAGGGCCATCTGTGGAATGGTCAGTGTGTGGAACCATTTGTTTCCTGTGTTACTCACCGAACACACATCTGTGAACCACAGAAGCATAGTGTGAGGATTGCAGTCTGTACATAGTGATAGTGATGAGAGTTACTGCCATCGCATCCCTGATTGGACATATGTCACATGAAACAGTGGTATGGCAGTCACTGTCTGAGGTTCTCAGTGACATGCCAATAATGGGCCACTGTTCATAGCTGCAGTCACAAGTCTTCTACACTTTCTACATGTCATGCAGTATATATGCATGTGTTGTGCTCCCTCTGCAAATGTATACCATCTGTTGTGTTGGGTTGATGGTCATATCTATGCATGCTGTTATAAGTAATCCTGAATGCTGTTGACTATTACTAAGCCATATCTGTGTTAAAACTGCAACACCATAGGCTGTATGGGAGTTCCCGGCAGAACCTCCTGCCCCACTGCAGCTGGCCATGGCACCAGGCACCAGCACATCTGGGGCCCAGCCTTGGACCTCCACCTCTGTTGGCTCTGCACCACCTTCTGGTGGAACCAACACTGAGGATGGGGCTCGTCCCCCCTGGGAGCAGGTCCAGACAGGAACTTGTCCGCTGTTGTACAGTCCCAGATGTGGTGTGTAGGGGGCTCAATAAGGGGTTTTGAGGCCAGATATGCTAGCTTGAGGGCAGAGTGTCACATTTACAGGGTGAGCCTGCACCTTCTAGACAGCCCCCAGCACAGCCACCTTTGTGACTGTTTTGGTGCAGTGGTGGCTGCCCATGGCTGGGGACCTCCGTCCCACTCCATCTGTGGGCTCATGGGCTTGTGACTGCCAAACACCCCTCCCCATCCAAGGTGTATCCCCCCACATGTGTCATATACCGACCCTGTATGCTTTCTTGTCTGTCATCCTACCCAACCTATCCCCCCCGAACATACCTACTCTCCCTCCCCCACATCCCACTCTCACCCTATGGAAATAAAAGGCCAGTCAGTTCCTAGAACAGAATTTTCCCCATACATAGCTGCCCATTTCACACACGTGTCCACTGTACACGTAACCTTTTTAATATGCATCACAACATACTCCACTTGTCCTCGCCCCTGTCTCTCAGGCACACAATTCTGGCATACACATGACTCCTAAAGGTTCCAGGTACACGTGATACAGATGACCCCATTGTACACAGGACACTACCAGTCCCTCTATGGTTACCCCATTTACCTTTGTCATGATGATGATGTCGCACACAGCACCTTGTAAGAGTACTGTTCTCACATAATGATTGGACAGGAACTGTTGCGTTAATGTAAATAAAATGCACATAGTGATATATTTGGCCAATGTACAAATGCTTGCGTGTATTAATGACACATGTCTGTCTGAGGGAGTCTTAATATTACATGGGATGACACCACTACATAATACAGGTGTTGCTGGTGTTTCCCTTTTCATTCCTTTGTAATGCTTTGTTGTCACATGGGATGTTCTTGATATATATACATATATCTATATCTATATATATATATATATATATATATATATATATATATATATATATATATATATATATATATATATATATATATATATGTATGTATGTATCTATATCTGGACATAAACACACACATGCATTTACATGATGGAATACATTTCCTATACTGTTGAATGATTGTGCTGGATAATATGTTTGTGATAACATCCGATGTCTGTTTATCTGCCATGGCTTAGTAGTAAATCACATTAGCCGTGTGTGCAGGGCCCTGGTTTCGTGCCTTGCAGAGGCTGTTTATTTTGTTGCTGGGCAGAACAAGACCATTGGATACGGAGTGATTAAGGCACATTAAAGCAGTTGTGAGCGGGTGTGCATGGATTTGCATGGAGCTAAGCAATGTTAACCTCCAGTTACAGTTTCTTACACTTAGTTAGCCTCTACATTGCTTTACCAGTGTAATACTTGCATACCAGTGGCCAAACAGGCTTACACCCACTTGCTCACACACTTGCAAATGCACTGCATTTGGTGTTTGCATTTGAAACACACCCCTGGGTGGGAGTGAGGACTACAATATTACCTTGTGATGCCTATTACATCGGATTACATGCCTACAATATCAGGAATGGATGCCCATTAGGCGAAAGCATGCCATTCGACTGTACGGAATCCGTGGCCTGTCAAGAGTTTGATTCATATTATTGGTGTGTTCCTCTTACAATCTGAACCTGTCTGGCTAATACATGTGAACTGACACTCTTCAATACGAACAAGTAATTAGGTTTGGAACCCACATCCTTCAGCCGAGTCATGCTACTGCATACCTATTATTCTATCATCTTTCTAAGGTTGTAAGTGGAATATGTGCTTTCTGTCCCTATCAGACCTTTCAAAAGATTGGAGACAAATATCAACTGAATCAGGGACACGTCATAACAACATCAGGGACACATTTAAAATATTAGTGCTATTAACCTGACACACTGACAGACTCAGAGCATATGAATTAATACACATTTTCTGAGGTAAATTCATTGTTGTCATTATTCACTACATGTAATTAACACCTTTCCTCCAAAAGTCACTAGTTTTAGGAGGGATTAAGTGGGACAGAGTTAGAATTTGAGTCAAAATCAGGGATGTCCCTGGTAATTGGGGACAGTTCAAAGGTATGGTCCCTATTTGTTCCCCCAATGGTTTATGTCCTGTCCAGTGGATTTGCTCTTAGGGGTTGAGAGGTATGAGCGTAAGCTATGCCCATTTCAGAATATTACTTACATCAATGGGGCGGTCCTAATACGACTGGGCCAGCCAACACCTGCACACCTAGGCCCATAATTGCATACCCATAGTTCCCCCACCTGCCCCTCCTCTATAGCACTCATCCTTACTGTGGGTGCAGGTGGGGTATAAACACACCACTACACACTGCCCGCTCTCCGCGTGTCAGGACACGTCGTACATTGTGTCGACCCATGGGCTATCAGGCTTGTACAACCTACTGGTCCGTGTACGTCTACAGCCTGGTTTGATGAATCATTACAGGGACTGACTCCAATGATCATTAATTTTTGGGTGTCCCACAAGGGACATTGATGTCTTTGTTTCAAGATTAGACCTGGCAGGTCTCTCCCACTGGTAGTATCTTGCTGGTGGTCTGGGAAGCAGTGGTGTGTTTACTTTAATTGTGTGTCTGTATGTCTCACCAGCCTAGCTGGGGGGGGGGGGGCGTTGATGCTACGTGTTACACGTTTGTTTATTGGACCGTTCACCCCCATATGCACGGCCTGTGAACATATGTAATTCGTAACTGCTGTATCATATCCTTGCTATATACATGTGTATATTTATAGTTAGATATATATATATATATATATATATATATATATATATATATACACACATACACATTACTATATACAGATATATCTGTATATGTATGCATACATGTATATATTTATATATATATATGTATGCATACATGTATATATTTATATATATATATGTATGCATACATGTATATATTTATATATTGCTGTCTATATATATAGATATATATATATATATATATATATATATATATATATATATATATATATATATATATATATATATATAATCTATCAACATATGGGTCTATGGGTGTCTGCATATGTATATATCTGTATGTGGGTATGTATATGTATTCTGTCTCTGTATGTATACATTTGCACTATGGAGAGGGAGAGGTTTATCTCTATGTCGCCTATGGGTGGATATATACACACATACCTCTACATATATACATCTACATGTGGTTATTCCGTTCCTTGCCATATATATTACACTTTGCTGCAGTGGGACTCATAGTGGGTGTGGCTGCTCATTGGGCGACACCTCTGCCCAATGAACACATTTGCTTGTGGGGCTGTCCATATAGGCCCAAATCTGCCAACACCTGCAGACCTAGACCCATAACTAGCTATCCATAGTTCCTCCACCCGCACCTCCTCTACAGCACCCATCCTTACTCTGGGTCCTGGTTGGTTCTGAATATACCACTACATGCTGCCCACTCTCCACTTCAAGGGACCCATGTCAAACAGTTGTCTCGACCCATGGGTCATCAGGCTTTCCCACCCTTGTATTCTGGGTATGTATACATCCCAGCCAGAATGTTTGGCATATCACCTTCTTTTGGTCTTGTCAATTTTTGGGGTGTCCTGCAAGGGACGCTCCTGTCTGTGTTCCAAGATTAGATTTCACGGGTGCACTGTGTAACCCCCTCTGGTTGTATCCTGCCTGTGGTCTGGGAAGCAGTGGACTATTTACATTGTTTGCGGGTTTGTGTGTATGTTTCCCATGTCCAGCGGGGTGGAAGGTCATGCTACGTGTTTCATGTTTCTTGCTTGGGCCCCTCACTTCCATTGGCACAGCCTGTGAACATATGTCATTCTTGTGTGCTTTTTCCTATCATAAGTGTATATCTGTGTATATCTACTCACACACACACACACACACACACACACACACACACACACACACACACACAAATATATATATATGTGTGTGTGTGTGTGTGTGTGTGTGTGTGTGTGTGTGTGTGTGTGTGTGTGTCTGTAAAGCAATGCATACCCCGCGCAAACGCACTTACACATGCTTACTTGTATTTATATATGCTTAAACCTGCTTTCTAGTGCCTTGTTCATTATGACACTGACAATCTGCTCCAGTTCACTTTTAATTGTTATTTTGCAGGTTATACAGTGGACAGATGTCGAAATATGTTCATGTACAGATTACCAATGGTAAATGGTACGTGATGCAGTGGGATTCGGAACGGGAATGTCTATTCGTTAGCCGGTTGCTCTAACCAATACACTATCGCTGTCCTGCTTCATTTGCATATAAACCCATATACACATGACTCCTGGTTCCCCAAACACCCACTCCAATGCCTTCCTAACACTGCAGTCATCCATTCTCTAGTTGGATTTGCAGTGTATCCACATCACTACACATTGGCCACTCCCTACTCCTGTAGACCCATCCCATCGGTTGACTCACTCCATGTATCCTCAGAACTCCCAAACTTTTAGTCCACAAACATTGGTGACATGAGTAACCAAAAAGACACTATTTTCAGTTTTTGGGTTGTCCCACATGGGACACTCATGTCTTTATGTCAAGATTAGACTCTATACTTCATTACATCCTTACTCCCATTAACATGACACTACAATAAATTAATAAGTATGACTATGTGGTAATGCATACGTTACACATGTGAGCCTAATTATGTATGTGTTCAGCATATTTCTTTTACAAATAGACCGGTTTAGTCATTGGCATTGCCGTAGCAGGCAGATCACAGGAATGATTCCATGTGTGAGAAAGTCCTCACATTTGATGTTTTCAGCACAGCACTGACTTCGGACATTGTACACACTTCTGCGTATTAGCAGTTTCATCCCTTCCCTCTTATGCACAACCAATTATTCTATCTACTGTTGAGGTTTGTAAGGGAACATTCATGTTATTTATGTCTGCAAATGGAATGAATGTGTTACAGAGAATATACTTCTACATACAGATGTCTGCATGTGTGTATGCATATATACTTATAACGAACTTGCTGACCTCCACATGGCGGTCCAATTAGAACCAGCCCATCCAACCCTGGCACGCCTGGAGCCATAATTTCATACCCATAGTTCCTCCACCCCACCCGAGTTCAACATACATGCATACCATCCATTGTCCAGTTGCTATCCCAGCCATAACACACCTCCACACATTGCCCTCTCCCGAGCGTTAGGTGCCCTACATGTATGTTGTCCCAACCCATGTATTCTCAGGCTCTCTCATTTAGTCCTTGAACATACCTGCCCTTGCATGTGTAATGATCGGATGGCCAAACAGTCTAGCAATTTTTGGGTAGTCCCACCAGGGACTACCCAAATATATATATATATATATATATATATATATATATATATATATATATATATATATATAAATATACATATATATATTTATGAGATGTTTATATAATTTTGAAGTTAAATTTTCCATTTTTGTTTTGTTGTAAATAATTTCATAAAAGAAACATAATAATTTAGGAATGTCTTTAAAGAGTGAACGATTGAGAGTTAAACATATTTCATGAGGGGTCTACTTCATATAATCGAAATCCCACTTACCCAAATTTTAAATAACTGAGAAGAAAACACCAAAGATGCAGTTGAACGAACATTTAGGAGAACTTAGATTTAGCCATTAGAAGTTGATATTGAATGTTTTATAATTCTGAATTCCATTCTTTAATTGTATTGTTATACCAACTTAGCATTTTACCATATATAATATATATATGGATCAGTGTCATTTCACCGAAAATCCATTTCGCCCAAAAATTCTGACATAGGGTCCAAATTGCCAAAATCCATTTCACAGAAAATAGTTCTGACAGTGTATCAGCCCTTTTCCCCACTGTAGTGCGATCTTGGAGTGAGAATATTAAAGTAGGGGGAGTATGGGGGTGTAGCCCCAACCCAGTACAGTTTAAAATTGTCTAGTATTGTTTTATATTGAGCAGTCCCTATTAAAAGGGTTAGTAAGTAGTTTATAACCTGCATAGGTGGGGGGCTACATTCTAAAGTGTATTCTAAAGTTTCACTCAATGAAATCAATGTAGGTTATGGTCATATTAAAAGTTATCTTAATGATTTATTTATAGAGGCAAAAATTGACATCAATATGTTTAACTACATGACAACCCCATGGCCAAAAATTCCCATTATGTTTTGTATCTCCAAGGTGCACAAGGATTTGGAAAATCCCCCTATGAGACCTCTCATAGATGGAAGGGGTTCAATCACATATCATTGTGCAAAGGTAGTGGATACAGTTTTGCAGATATACTTGGTGTCTGAATTCCGGGTCTGTAAAGATTCCTGGACCCTTTTTGCAAAAGATTAACGACCTTGAGTTCCACAGGGACAACAATCTTTTAACCATCGATGTTAAAAGATTTTTATACATCGATCCCCCATCTTGAAAGTGTCGAATGGGTGAGCTTGATGCTTAAAGCCAAGGGGGCACCAGCTCACGAGATATACCTGATAGAGGTATTAGTTGACATAATTCTCACTAATAACTCTTTTACTTTTAACAAGGACTTTTACCTCCAGAAGAGGGGAGTAGCCATGTGTTCACCATGTGGGGCCAGTCTGGCCAATTTAGTAATGGCACATTGGGAAAGAAAATTTATTTTTAACAAGCCCCAACAGATGTCCAATCTTATATACTATACTCGCTTTTTGGACGATATTTTTATTGTCTTTAAAGGTGATGGAACACAGGCACAAAACTTTGTTGATTATTTAAACCACACGACTGAGTTTCTTGATTTTATGTTTAACTTTAATTGTGACTCTGTTGATTACCTTGACATTAGGTTAACCAAGGATTTAGTGAACAATAGATTTGTGTCCAAAATTTTTAGGAAGGACACTTATTGTAACTCATTTCTCCACTTCACTAGTCACTCCTTTATACAAAAACGTTCTATTGCTAAGGGTCAACTTATTAGAGCAGCTAAAATGGTCTCCCTGGAGGTTGATTTTATTGATGAGTGTAAGTTACTGAGCAATATGTTTCAACATTGGGGATATCTAACCAAACTTATTGATTCACTAGTTGATGAAGTGCAATATAAAAGGCACAATGGGTTAATCAAGCCCATATTGAGTGAACCAGGGTTGACTATCGAAATGGAACAAGTAGTCAGTGGTTCTAACTCTGGGTACTTTAGCCAAGAGTTGGTCTCGACTATTTCTAACATGATGTCTAACTACAGAACTAGCTTTATAACTACATATTGTAAGGACAGCAATAAAGTTAGACTTATACTATACAAAAACTGAGAATTCATTAGTAATGACAAATTTTTAACTGCAAAACTAGGAAGTGTCCCCAAACTTGTGTTTAGAAGCGGTCTTAACCTTAACAATTTATTAGAAAGGAATGACGTAATGAGTGTAAATAGACATACAGGGATGTCTACATGTGGCATGTGCAGATTGTGTAAATGTATGGATGTAGATAAGACATTTACAATTAATGAGAGGAAGTTTGAAATAAAACTCAAACTCAACTGTAACTCAAAGTCCGTTGTGTACATCGCTAAGTGTTCATCCTGTTCAGCTTTCTACATTGGAAAAATGGAGCGTAGGCTCCGTGATAGAGTGTATGAACACACCCATGCAATTGACATTAATAAAAGTGACAATTCCCTTGCTAAACACTCACACTTGAGTGGGGGACACAAGTTTATGTTTAAAGCAATAGATCAAGTTCAGGTAGATGTCAGGGGTGGCCCAATAAATTTACTTCTAGAGGAACGTGAACTAGCTTGGTAGTTGAGACTGAATGCCTTTTCTAGTCCAGGTCTCAGTGAAGCATGTAACATCACCTGTTTGTTTAAACTAAAAAGTTTAAATAGATGATGTCACACCAGAAAGTGTATTTTTTTATTTTGTAAGTGTATAGAATACATAGGTTTTGTTATATACATCTATGTTATCCTAAAAAGTTAAGTGTATTTTAAATTGTATAAATATGTTAGTTGTTTTTCTTTAACAATATGTGTAATCATAGCCCTGGTTGTTGATAGGAAGTTTTAAACATGTGATGCTATTTAAATTTGGTATTTAAACATGCGGTGAAGTTTTTTATTTGATCTGATGAAGTTACTGCATCAACAGTGATGAAAAGCGCTACATTAAATTTCTTTGTGCAACACAAATTTCTTTGTGTATCATGTTTGGGCCATTGGATTTGTTGGACTTGTTTGGTTTGGCTTAACTTTATTTGAAGAGTTTTTACCAGTTTGTTTGAGTGTATTTCTTGAACATTGTTCGGCACTGTTTGGAACTTTCTCATTCTGCTCTCATCATTACTAAACGCACTTTCATAGGTCTCAACCTCTTAAGAGGCCAATGTGGAACACAGACCTTAACAATGTATGACAAATGGTCAAAACGTGGAACACCCTATCTTCACACTGCGTGAAACATGCCATTGCCATGGAGCATGGTAGAACATCTGTGAAATTCAATAAGACACTTCTCAGATCCAAAACCTTTGTTTTATAATCTGCAATACTATATCCACACCATAAGTACATGAAACAGGACTTTACAAAAATAAAATTCACATTTTCTAAACCATTACAAAAGTCACACAAATGATTTTAGTTAGACCAAGTTAAACAGCATCCAGTCTACTTTAAAGCATCTCATTAGTATAAATAACTCACTTCTGACATCCATCCTAACATACCTCTCAACCTCTTAGTCCAAGAAATCTGGACAAAGCCCAATGTAATAGGGGGACAAGCAGCACAAAAGTAGAGACACTTTAAATATTGCTCTTATAAACTTAGAAATATTACTCTTATAAACTTGGAAATATTGCTAGAACAGGATCTGTGTTGGCATACAACAGACATACTAGGGACAAGCATCACAAAAATAGAGGCACTAAATATTGCCCTAAACTTAGAAAGTTGCGAGAATAACAGGATCTGTGTTGGCATAGAGTTTCTCAAAGATATGACAATTACTTTGAGACATACTAGGATGACAAGCAGAACACAAAAATAGAGACACTTTAAATATTGCTCTTATAAACGTAGAAATATTGCTCTGATAAATTTGGAAATATTGCTAGAATAACAGTATCAGTGTTGGCATACAACAGACATACTAGGGACATGCAGCACAAAACTAGAGACACTAAATATTGCTCTTACAAACACAGAAATATTGCTCTGATAAACTTGGAAATATTGCTAGAATAACAGGATCTGTGTTGTATACAACAGACATACCAGGGACAAGCAGCACAAAAACAGACACTAAACTTTGCTGTTATAAACTTAGAAAGTTGCTAGCATACAGGTTCTCAAGGATAAAAATTCTTGCAGAAGTAACATTGCAGCTACATTTATAAAGCACTTACCTCTGCCTATAATCCACAGACTTAGTCTCCACACAGCATGAAATGTAATCCAAAATGATGATCTGATCAGCCCCGGTTGTCCAGCAGGCAGCAACACAAACCTCAGCCGTCTAGTAATCCATATGACCGATATTGATCCACCAAAACAAGGTCCCTGAAGTCCCTTAAGCTTACTGACTCCTCTCCTGGCTTCCGAGTCCCAGTCCCGACATCTTCAATCCATAGCAGAATGTGATTGACCTGTATTGGGGAGCTCTCATTGGCTCCTGTCCTGAAACACGTTACTTGATTGGCTCGTACACCGCATTCACAATTGGCCGTAAATGCAGTGTACAAGCCAATCAAAAGCTGTAGAGCACAGCCAGTGCTGTGTAATGTGGAAGGGCAGCACAGCTATGGATTGGTTTGTATACCACGATGCCGACTGGCATTAATTGTGGTACACAAACCAATCAGAATGCGTGTAGCAGAGTCACAGCTGTTCAATGCGGAACAGAGGAATAGTGGCTTCACTCGTCATTAGATGCGGAGCATTCCGCATAATCCAGAGAACTTGGATGCTCAGTGCACTTTATATATGTTTGTAATTTATTTCACTTTTCTTCATTTCATTTAGGTCATGTGGGATCTTTTTGCTGTTGTCATATGCCATTTTGTAGACCAAGATGGTCTTCTTAGTCCTATAGTCTTAAGGTTTGACAGGAGATTATGGGCTTTAGGTAATTTCTGTTGGTTTCCTGGTATGAGGCAATCTATTGCCAGAAAACACCCCCAGTAAGAGGATATTTAGACTATCAATATGAAAACAAAAAAAAAAATCATTATTTCTCTTAAGTTACATGACACATTCAATATGAAAAACCCTACATCTTTATTCCCTTCTCATCAGCATTACAAATATGGTACACAGACCAGAATAGATACAGTCATGGAGTCCCATTACTTAATTATAGGATCTCACATTTTAACATCACTCCTTGCCCTATATCTGATCTTGATGCTCTTCTTTTTTAAGATTCAAACTGATTTTAAGAGATTATCCCTCTGACCTAGAATGCCAGCATATATAACCAAACCTAAAAAGAATTTAAACCATGGTTAATATCTGAATTAAACTTCTTTTTAGATTCAAATATCTCCTGTGATGTTAACATACTTATGATTTGGGATTCATTAAATGCTTATGTATATATATATATATATATAAATATATGGGTCTATGACATTTCCCCGAAAATCCATTTTGACGAAAATTCCTGACATAGGGTTCAAATCGCTGAAAATCCATTTAACCGAAAATAGTACTGACAGTGTATCTGCCCTTTTCCCCCCACTGTAGTGCAATCTTGGAGTGAGAATATTAAAGTAGGGGTGTGGGGGGGCACAGCCCCCCCTCAATGGGGTGGGGGGTGCAGCCCCCCACCTACGCAGGTAATAAACTACTTACTAGCCCTTTTAATAGGGACTGCTCAATATAAAACAATACTTGACCATTTTAAACTGTACTGGGTTGGGGGCTACACCCCCCGCCACACTCCCCCTACTTTAATATTCTCACTCCGAGATCGCACTACAGTGGGGAAAAGGGCTGATATACTGTCAGAACTATTTTCTGCAAAATGGATTTTGGCGATTTGGACCTTATGTCAGAAATTTTCAGCGAAATGGATTTTCGGTGAAATGACACTGATCCATGAATATATATATATATATATATATATATATATATATATATATATATATATATATATATATATATATATATATATATATATGGTAAAATGCTAAGCTGGTATAACAATACAATTAGAGAATGGGATTCAGAATTACAAAACATTCAATCTCAACTTCTAATGGCTAAATCTAAGTTCTCCTAAACTTTTGTTCAACTGCATCTTTGGTGTTTTCTTCTCAGTTATTTAAAATTTGGGTAAGTGGGATTTCGATTATATGAAGTGGACCCCTCATGATATATGTTTAACTCTCAATTGTTCACTCTTTAAAGACATTCCTAAATTAGTATGTTTCTTTTATGAAATTATTTACAAGAAAACAAAAATGGAAAATTTAACTTCAAAATTATATAAACATCTCATAAAAATAAAAGATAAACATAAATGATACATTTTGGAATGATATTGCTCTGAGTCATATCTCTTGTTTAAAGTCTGAGAATATAGCTCAGATTTTATCTCATGTTAAATTTATATCCAGGACCTAGTATTGGTGCATATTTATGTAGATGGAAATTTCTGCATATTTAGACCATGGGATCTGGTGGCATTGGTTCTAATCTCCAACTCCGACTCTTTGCATTCCAACTTAATTTTCCAAGGTCGACCCCTGGGGCTAAATCAAATATGTCAATTACAAAAAACTTAAAGACATTGTTATTGTACTTTTGGGTGTGTTTAACAACAATTTTCTGTCCTAAGAAATGTAACTGCAAAAGAGAAAATGTAGTTTATATAGCACTGTATTTTCAGTGTTCTTGTTTCTATATTGGTAAAACTGAAAGGGCTATAAAAGATAAAATTTATGAACACCCAAGGGATTTAAAAAAAACAAGATAGTAGAAATAACCTATTTTAAATGTGTATATCCTTTTTAAACGGTATATCCCTTGCCTGCTTCTTGAAACTTATGCTTTTAGCTAAATATACATACTTTAAAAAAATTAAGTGTGTACTGAATGTAATGTGTTTTTGTTCAACAACAGGCAAGACTATGCTATCTGCTTTTCTTTATTGTTTCCCTGTTGTGTGACAGATTTATAAAGATGTACTTCAAGGCAATTGCTTGGGTGCCTGCTATGTTTTTTCAGCATCTTATTTATGTAAATATTTTAGCTAAGTTTGCAAGTTAACGCTAGTTTTAATGTTTACTAAGAGATGCTTGGTTAATGTCACTGCACCTTTAAATTCAAAAGTGCTTTGGTTACTTTTTTCTGGGCTCTTGTGTTTAAATTCAGGAATTTTGTTACATTCTTTACTGTGATGAAGTCTCCTTCAACTTTGGGATGAAAGCACTTAGGTTTTACTGTTTTTTACATAAATGAAGTATTTTATCTTTTCAATCTTACCATCTTTGGCAACTTTGTTGCTGTGGATTATTGTGAGCTGTGAAATGTTTCCTTCTTTGGAGATAAAATAGCAAGCCACTCCAAATTTACCTATAAAATCTCTTACCACCTGACCACAGAATCCAGAAAAGCTATAAAAATCATTATCTCATAATGCAGCTATGGTCTATACACCAAAAAAAAAAAAAAAACAAAACAAAAAAAACAATACAGTGTGATTGATCAAACACTCAAATCATAGATAGAAATTACTGCATAAATAGAGACAAAGGCAGCTGTAGCAGGTATTGCTGTCATCCTGTGCATCTCCCTGATCTCCTTGTTCTGACACCCCCCTCAACCCCCTTAACTTGAACATGAAGATCAAAAAAGGTCTTCTACCCTGTGTTTACTAGCATAGCACACTGATAACAGACCATTTTCAGGCACAGCCCGGGTAGTTGAGGTGCAAATAAAAAAAGGCAAACCACACTGCATCTGCAGCAATAGGCATTTACTGTAGGTCAGAAAGACATTTTTTATCTTATTCATGAGAATTTCAACCATTCCCAGTGCATGTGAATGCCGTCCGACATTTCAGTAGTAAACTGGCATACCCATCTTTACATTCCCAGCACATCCTCCTCATTCGGAATCTCCCCATTTAAATGATGATGCAAATCCAATATTTATTAAGAATAATTTATACAAATTTGTTGACACTTGGAAACAGACTTAAACATGGGTACAGTATGATGGTGCCCTGAACATCAAGGCACAAAAGTGATATTTAGTATATGGCATCAGAAGTACACAAATCTTAAAACATAGCATTTATTGTTTACATTCTCACCTCTGCTACAAAGTAACTATTAATGAAAGTTGCCAAAAAATGGAGGAAAATCATTTGAACAGATCAGAGTTCATCACAGAACTATTGTTTATCTCATTTAAAAAAATGCTCCTTTACAGAACTGAAAGATGTGATAAACTTATTGAAAGCAAATACAGCGTCAATAAGTTACATTTTTGACAAATAAGCAAGAATCTTCAGTGAAAGAATTTAAAAGGGTTTGAACATGTTTCTGTGGTCGCATCTCAATATTCTGCATTTAGCAGATGGATAAATAACAACAATTCCTACACAGCATAAAAGAAGGAATCTCCAGAGTTTAGAAAATGGCATCCCCAGAATAAAACTTGTAAAACCTAATCATTTTGATGGGAGAAATGTAATAAATTTCCTTAGCACTAATGAATGAGAGAAATTACTTTACGCTTTCCATAATGGCAGTACAAATTGCTGTTTTATAGGACCTCAGAAAAATTAAGCAGCAAAACATGAATAGCTACACAAGTAAAGGAAAAGATAGATCTACAAAGTACTCGAGAGTGGGTTAATCATCAGATAGGTCATTGAGGGAACATTGATATGCTCCACTGTGGAAGAGATGCTCTCCATCCAGTCTGCTGCCTACAAAATGTTTACTTCAGACAGGTGTGCTCTTCACACTTGGGGAAGCTCCAGTGATGAAGGCACTGAATCCTGTATATGTAAGAGAAACAGGAGATATCGGATAGTTATTATACCATAAATACACTGTGAAAGCATTAATAAAAATTATCCTGCAATTCTTAGACTTGAAGGATGAGTCACAAATAGTATAGGACACAAAAGATAGAAAGGAACTGTCCTTTTGAGGTGGCTAATTCATCAAAAGTAAATTTTTTATCAAATGTCTGGAATTCTTTATTGCAGTTATATAATTGTCAGTGATGCCAAATGTAGCACATTCATCTTTGGTGCTGAAAAACTAGAAAGCTATGGGTTCCACTCCCACACCAGGTGACTGGAGTACTGAACTACAGTGCAGTATAAGTGGAGGCACTTTACTCTAGAGTGAGTTATCTTTCAAATGAGACATTAAATCTAGACTCCATCTGCTTACATTAGGAGTAGATCAGGTGGATGAATCTGATGCCATGGCACCTATGAAAAACAGTAAGGGTACCTTATTTAACACAACATAAAAACATTATTTACATATTTACAAAACATTATTTCCATAATTACATACTTTCAAAATGCACATATTTACAGGCACACATAACAAAATTGATAAGTAGTAAAAAACTAGAAATAACTTCTTTATTGTTCTTCTATAATTGATCCAGACTCGTTCTTCCACAACTACACTCTAATTTTCCCAATATACCTACTAAAATCCATTTGCCACTAATCAAATATTAATTCAGTCTTTCTTTCCATATAACCCATATTACATAAAATAAATTCTTATCTACCCTTCTCACACATTCTTTCTTCTTGTTCTTATAATATATGTGATCATATTCATATCTTTATTGTTTATGTTATTAATATTCTCAAAAAGAAATTCACTCAATGTTTTCCAGAGTTTCACTACTCTTTCGCCTTTCAAAAAAATATATACTCTGTTGTCTCTTCCTTCCCACAATGTAACACACTCTTTCAACTTTCTTTTTATATGGCATGTTGCTGTGGTTACATCTCAATATTCTACATTTAGCAAATGAATAAACAACAAAAATGACTACACAAACTGGAAGAATGAATCTCCGTAGTTTAAAAAATGGTACCCAGAATAAAACTTTTAAAACCTAAACCTTTCTTCCCACTATATAAAATAGGGGGTAATTCAATAAACCTTACACAGAGCCAAATTCCATGTAGGAATAATGGTGGGTCTATATAATATAAGCGGACGCACTGAATTGCGAATGCTATATAATCGACCAAAAATTCCCAAAAATCCACAATGTCGAACACATGGATCCCTGGAAAAAAATCACTGATACGTAAAAAAAACAAAAAAAAAAAAACAACAACAAAAAAAAAAATCAAAACACATAATAAAGTTGGTGGCTTTGCCCCCCACACCCCTCTACTTAAATATACCAACTCTGAGATCGCACCACAGTGGAGTAAATGGCAAAGTCCCAAAAATAGCCCAGCGATTTTTTTCCCCTAGGAAACAAATTGCTGCTTCATGCTTTTGGTATTTTGTCACTTCGTGTAATGACGTTCGACTAAACAGCATTCGCAATTCATTGCCTTCGCTAAAATAATAGGGACCCATAGTGGTAAGTCTCAAACATGGAACATGGCCACAGAGCGATCCAGGAAACAAGGCTCGGGGCATGCATGAGCATCCCAACACTGTTCAGACATGGAGGTGTTTGCAGAATGCAAATCACCTCATCTGCTATTAAAAACTATGCAGATGAGGTGATTTTGTGATCCAGGAAGCATAAAGGCACCCATGTAGGTTTCGTGTAAGGCAGCAAAATGTACGCAGTTACTAACTGTGCACCAGAGGATAGAATTTAAACAGGGGCTGCAAGAGCTCAAATAAAGGGTTGTATAATGTGCAGTAGCCATGCAAATGGCCAAAACTATGGCCAGTGATGTAAAAAAGTATTGCAATATATAAAAAAATAAAACTTTTGTTTAATCACATATGTCATGTTTAAGCAACATGCAGAGACGCACAAACATGGAAGTTTGCAAAACAAAAAAAAAAAAAATTAAAATTGTAAAATATGACATTTAAAGCTATATTGAATTTTTCCATTATACTGGCCAGCATGCAGAGTCATACAATGGCAGATTATAGTGGTCGCTAAGGACATAGGATCTGGTGTATTGCAGTATCTAGGGTATACGCAATTAGGTGTATGCAAATGAGCTAAGTTTATTGAATAGCAAAATGGGCCACCATGTCCCCAGGTACTAACTGTGTAAGGGCTAGAACTGTGGTAGGCAGAAGAGACAGCTGACATAAAAAGGAGGTGTGTCATAGTATGGATAAGCACATTGGAGCTTAGCGGCACCTGTTTGCACTCAGCTAAGCATAGCTAAGCAGAGGGGACATGCATGGGCGGCTCAGTTTTAGCAGGTTAAAGAAAAGCTAAACATGCTCATGTACAGGAGAGGGTCAGATCTGCTGAACAATGTTTATACTGGAGCCACGGTGTTTGTGTGGCATGGTGCAGGGCTTAGAAGTGGATGAAATTGAAACAATAAAAAACAAAAATAAAAGGAAATAGCTTAGAAAAGCCAATCAACTATAAATGACTAATAAGCCCTCTGCCACTCGCACTGACCCATTCAAACCCCTCAGTAATACAGCTGGCAGGTGGAATGTATCATAGTCAGCCAATCACACAGTCTGCATCTGCAGCACACCAGTATAATGTATACAGAAACCCTTCAATGTGACTTTTTCCCACATACTCTGCACCATTAGAGTACACACTTGGGAATTTTAAGTAACAAATGATAGGGGCTGCTGCTGCTTTGCTACATTTTCTTGCACTACAGGCTGAGGTCTGTGATGATGATGCTGACAATTGGCCCAGACTGAAGAGGAGAAGAGTATTCAGACATAGGGGTAACCTTTCAGTGGCTACATGAGCTGGAGATAGTAGAGAGCTACAGAGTGTACAGGGACATACTACAAGAACTCACTGAGCTCTGTCGCCCTCAACTCAGACCCAGAGCCAACAGAGGGGAGCCCATCCCAGTGGAAACAAAGGTATGTGTAGCCTTAAGAATACTAGCTACAGGTACTTTCCAAAGACCTACTGGGGACATCATGGGGGTCTCACAGGCATCTGCATCCAGGATACTCCACCAGTTCCTGAATATCATGCTAACACATGCCAGTGAGCACACTTATTTCCCCAACACCCTTGAGGAGAGGACCACCAATATGCATCTCTTCCACTATGTAGTACACTACCCAGAGGTACTGGGTTCCATAGACTGCACTGATGTGCATATCAAAGCACCACCCAGTGAGGATGGTAGAGTCTACATCAACCACTAGGGGTATCACTCCATCAACTGCCAGGCCATGTGCAATGCCCAAGGCATAATGTGTGTGCTGGCAGCCATGGCAGTTATCATAACTCCCACATCTGGCATGCATCACACCTGTACCAGGCATTTGCTGGGGTGGTATCCTATACGGCCATCTAGTGCGGGATGCTGGCTATGCACTGGAACCAATGATGATGACACCCATAAGAAATGCACATACACCCACTGAAGAACGCCATAATGAGGCACACACACAAACTAGGAAGATCATAGAGCATGTGTTTAGGCTGCTCAAGTCACAGTTCCACTGCCTTGACATATCTGGTGGAGCCCTGCAATACTCGCCAGCCACATGTGCACAAATGTTCATAGTATCTGCCATGCTAAACAATATGATCCTGTGGAAACAGCTTCAGCAGGAACATCACAGGGAAGGGACACACTGCCCCCACACTATTGCCAAGTTCCCCACAGGCACAGGGGGGACTCAGAGGAGGAACCTCCTGAGCCTGTCCCTGTAGGCTGATGTAGGCATGCCCAGTATGCCCTGGCCTTGGCAAAGAGACAACTCATAGCACATAGACAGACACCCTAGGGACCCAGAAATTGACACCTCACTCTGATTCACACATGCAGTAAAAAGGATGCCACACACATCACACTAACTGTACCTTACCATGTATAGGCTGTGTACTACGTGCATCCGACAGAGTCAGCCCTTAAGCACTGTCCTCACAACTGGTGCAGGCACAAGGTAAGATACTCTTCTTAACAAATGAATGGAGCAGTAGACTGTGGTAGCATATCTATGGTACTGCACCATGTATGCAAGGGAATGGAGTTGGCTACCGGGATAGCAGCAGACAACTGACAGCTATGTGGGACAACAGGAAATGTCTGCCAAATATTGGCTGCTCCAGAATATGCAGTAGTCCCCAAGGTGGTAAAAGTCACTGCAGTATATGTGGGGGAACTAAGAAAGTGCGGGGTCATAGGTCACATGCATGGATGTCAATGTTGGAGTCCCATACACACCTCTCAGCCTCTCACAGCAAGTCATCTGTACAAAGCCATAAAGAAATTTGTGTCAAAGGCCCACAAATAGGGAAGGTTATGAAATATTGCTCTTACAAACTTAGAGAGTGATATTAGAACAGGTCTTGCAGTTGCATTAACTCTCTGAAGGGTAAGAAGTCTGAAATTCAAATGTCTGTCATTACTTTCTAACTTTGTCCTTTAATTATATGCCAGTATTTTTCAAGACAACCACAATACTATGATAAATGCTCCCAAAATATGAGGCAAACATCTGGAGAGTCTGTGAAGATGTGTACAGTTGAAAGGTATGCCCCCCTCTCCCCAACACACCCATGTTCCCATAGAAATACAGTAATAATTATGTTTGTAAGGTAATAGCAGCAGACCACACATTCCCACGGCTGTCCCAATCTACTTGCTAACTTGTTCCATGTCCACAATATGCAGGGGTAAATGTGCTATGTATGTGCATGGTTAATACTGTCATGAAGTAGACAGCACTTACTGCTGGGTGTTGTGGATTAGTGGTATAAGTACAGTACTCTGGTTGACAGGCTCCATTTTTTGTGACTGGCTGCATGTCAGCTGCACCTATGGTAAGAGTTGTACACACTGTTCAGAAGTCAATATGTGTTACTGCAGAAAAGCTGGACAATGGAGGGACACGGGGCCACACATATGGACAGTATACAGCTTGGAGTAACCTACACAGTGCCAAGTAGAACAGCAGGTTTTGACAAGTCAGTGTAGTGCCAGCTTATAAATGGCTGCCACATTACTGTGTCAGTATGGATAACATGTCAGTGGGCACCATCCATACCCCTGGAATGACAGGGTATCAGAGAATGTTCACACATATGCCTCATATATCATTCTGCTTGTCAGTTGGGAGGGTGGCCTAATGGTTAAGGTGTTTGCCTTAGAAACACAAGGTACAGGGTTTGAGTCTCACAGGGGATAATTGGCTAGGCTTAAAATGGCTTGCAAAGGCAGTTAGCCTAGTATGAACCTATGAAGAACACAGCAACTTGCAGTTTATTGGCCATATTGGGTCAATTCCTGGCTCTTTTCAACCCCCTGCTATAAAGCCCATTTTTGCGTGCTTTTGCGCGATTTTGCACGAAGTTGCTCATAGAGCAGCATCGGGCAGCGCTGGTTAATCAAGTTTAAACTATTTCTGGCTCCGTAAAGTCTGCTCTTCAATTTTTCCCTTAGAACTGCTCTACTTGCAATCTAAACAGCCTATTCTCTATCTGAAAAGCTCAGCACTTGCTCCTAAAGCATTTTTATACAGGTAAAACACTCTTAAACAAAAGAAAGTACTTCATTCACCTAAATTCCCTTGAGTACCCATTTCCCTATAGGTCCTTTCTGACTCAGTTACACAGCAATCTTTTACACTATTCTAGCATGTCGAATGGTCAGCTGCTGGCGTCCTCTCCTGTTCAGCTGGTGAATCTGGGAATCTTGAGGCAATGTTACAATTGCCTCATGTACACAGACAACCCTCTCCTCCTCCCAACAAATACAAATATATGTGAGAGATGCAACTATATAGCCAAACTGGAGGCTGAGCTCTCTCAACTCAGTACTGGCAAAACCAATCAGGAGGAGAAGGTAACCACGCACACCACAAACCCAGTCTCACATAGAACTATCACAACTGCAAACCAAACACATAAACACACAAAAACATACTCGGAGGCACTGATTAAAAATCTACCAAAACAACAGAGGCCTCCAAAGCAGACACCCAAGCGACCGCCACCTCAATACATAGCACATGCAACACATAGTTCACAAAGTCAGTGTGCTAAACAGTCACAGCCCTTAAGGCCAAACAACATGCCAGACACACTTGTAATCGGTGACTCCATAGTCAGACACACTGACATCCCGCTCACCAGACTGAACAAGGAAAAGGTTACAGTAAGCTGCCTGTCGGGTGCTAGAATCCGCCACATGACACAAGCACTCAGGTCACTCCAGAGCAAGTACAAATATGACTCAGTCATTGTCCATGCTGGTGTGAACAACCTGAGACATACCTCCCTGGACTACATGAAAAGAGACATAGAGAAGCTCTCTGATTATGTAGCCCAGGCCGGTATGACCCTGACCCTGAGCAGCATCTTACCCTCACCAAGAATGATGCCACAGTACAAAGACAAAATGATCAGTTTTAACAATTGGCTTAATTACTGGTGTCATTCTAAGGGGATCCAATGTCTGTCTGCTTGGGATGACATGCTTGACAAGCCACGCTGCTTCGCAAGGGATGGCTTGCACCTGTCACCCCTGGGCTTCCGGATATTGGCCAAGGCTCTTGCCACCCCCATAGTGCCTTTTTTAGGCAAGGCTCGAAAGACAAACCTACCTCCCTAGAAAACACAAGTGGAAAAAAACTAAGGGTAATGATGCTCAATGCCAGAAGTCTAAACCTCAAAATGCACGCTCTCTAAGCCCTCCTCAGTAAGGAGAACATCGATGTCTGTGCAGTGACTGAAACCTGGTTCAAGGCTCCTGAGAGCACCCCAGCACTACCAGGTTTTACCTCATATCATGCTTTCTGGCCCCAAAACTTGGACTGAACCACAAAAGGAGGGGGAGTATCCATATTCATCAATGCTACCCACACCTCCAGGTTAGTGGCAACGCACGAAGCATCGGAGACCATCCAGGTGCAACTAACCATAGGCAAAACTGCCCTACAGTTTATAGCATGCTACAGACCACCCTCTCAAACTCAGGAACCTCACTCAGCCTTCCTGAAGACACTGGAGAGTATGAATGTCTCTCCAAATACCATCATATTGGGAGACTTCAACTACCCAAACATAGACTGGGAACATTACTCAAGCCCCAACACCCTAGCCTAAAGGTTCCTAAAATTCATAAACTCAAATGCGATGGAACAACTAGTCACCATTCCCACAAGAGGAGATAATATACTAGACCTGATCATCACAAACATGGGGACAAAATGCTCCACACTGGAAGTATACCCCTCATTGGTGAGATCAGACCATAAATTAATCTCACTGGAAATCCACATCCCGCCCCCACCCCCTGCACAAAAGACCACAGTGAAGAACTTCTCAAAAGCCAACTTCACACTTCTTAAGACTGAAGTGGTATCCTTCAAGGCTGCTGGGCCAGTGGAAACCACAACCCACACTGCTGAATCCTTTATAAATGCCTTCTACGGGCACTTTCAAGAATGCATGGATCATGCAATCCCAAATAAAACCAAGACCATTTCCCCCAAAGGCAGGCGCCCTGGCTGGTGGACCCCAGCCATTAACAAACTTTACAACAGGAGGAGGAAGCTACTACATGACAGAGCAAAATCCCTAAAAGGGAAGACATCTCTGATCAGTACTAGCAAAAAACTACGATCACTCATAAAATCATCCAAGGCAAACTTTGAGAGAAAAATTGCAAAAGACACAAAAGACAATCACAAGGCCTTCTTTAGCTATATTAGAAACCTGGGTGGAAACTCCCAGATATGCTCAGAGTTAGTCCAAAATGACACAAAATACACTGAACCCACAGACATTGCCAACATTCTGGCAGACAGGTTCAGTGCAAATTTCTCCTCCCCCCCCAAAAGGAGAAATATCTATCCCAGCAGAGTGTAGCCTCCCTAACATCTCAGATGCCCAGGTGAGAGCCGATCTCCCCAAAGCTAAAAACACAGCATCAATGGGACCGGACGGTGTCCCGGGCTGTGTGCTACATGAACTCCAAGAGGAACTAAACCCGCACATAAGGCTGCTTTTAATCTTAGCCTTACTACAGGATACGTACCCAAAGAGTGGCATACAGCAACAGTGGTCCCACTCCACAAAGGCGGTGCTTCTACAGACCCTGGAAATTACCACCCCATAAGCTTGACGAGCCTGGTCTGCAAAGCTATGGAAAGGATCATTATGGAACTCATAAACAAAGACATTGGGGACCTACAGACATTGGATCCTACCCAATTTGGCTTTGTCAAGGGCAGATTCTGCCTTTTGAACTTGGTTGACTTTTTTGAAACAGTCACTAAGGCCATTGATGAGGGTAAGGCAGTTCACACAGCCTACCTTGACCTTGCAAAAGCCTTCGACACAATACCCCACTCGGGCATCATAGACAAACTCACCAGCTTAAATGTAAACCCATATGTCACAAGATGGGTTGCAAACTGGCTCAAGGACAGAACCCACAGGGTCAGAGTTGCTGGAGCCATGTCAGACTCTAAGCCGGTCACAAGCGGTGTCCCACAGGGCTCAGTCCTGGGACCCCTCTTCTTCGGCATTTATTTCTCTGAGGTGCCGGCAAACATAGGAGGATTGTGGCTGACAAACTTCACAGATGACTGCAAACTGGGCGCCATAGCTGATACTCCAGCGGACACAAGCATCCTTCAGAGAGGCCTCATAGAAATGGATAATTGGTGCCGGAGCCATGGCCTTAAGCTGAACGCTAAAAAATGTATAGTCTTACCCTTTGGGAAAAATAAGGTACCCACAAATTACCACATAGGTGGT
>NC_056729.1:1746755831-1746948331 GCF_019279795.1 Protopterus annectens | reverse complement strand
GGCATGAATGCTAACTGCCACCACACACATATGTAGGTACTGACTAAGGCTGTGTCAACTGTAAGTAGTGTACAGTCTGTCATTGAGCCACATACTGCTGTTAACACACTGCAATGGGCATACAGTGGCTATGGAATGGTGCCAAGGTCCTGGCCTCAAGCTGAATGCAGACAACGGTCTCAGCATGCCATACAGCATACATTTCTTACATGAAACACAGGAGGGAAGAATAATATTAGATGAGAAGTTAAATTTACCAGAAACAGACAAGAATAATATTGATTCAATGACATTAGTAATTAAATTATTCACAGAGTATATTCAGGAACAACAGTTGCTTCAGATTGTAAAAAAAAACTACCAGGGGACAGAATATACTAGATATTGTTTGTGTTCCCAAATAAATTAGTGTAACTTCAAGTCAGGTTTTACCACCATTGATGTCCAGTGATCATGGGGTTATTAAGGTTAATTTGTTGCTAGATAATTCTGCCAGACTGAAATCTAAGCCAATGCACAGAAGGTTAATTACAGATTATAGGGAAGCAAAACAGTTATTATGTAAAACTAACTGGAGTGAGGTGTTCAGTGGAAAAACTGCAGCTTGAATGTGGAAAGTTTTGAAAGAGAAATTGTCTGACTACAAAAAGTAAAAAAATGTTTAACATCAGGATCTAGGCATACAACGTCAGGGGGGTATATTTCCATAAGGACACGATATCTGATTAAGGTGAGAGACAAAAAATATAAGAAATGGAAGAGAGGTTGAACTACAACTTTGAAAACTGAAATAAACGAGCTAGACAAATAGATTAAGCATAGTGTTAGATAAGATCAAGAAAAATTTGAAGAAAATTTATATAGAGATATTGAGTATAATAGGAAGCCTTTTTTTATAGATACATAAGATGTGGAAGGAGTAAAGATACACAAATTGATAAACTGTGTGCAGCTTCTAAAATGTATTTTCAGACACAACAGATTATAGATATATTTACAAAAGCTTATGCAAAACAGTTTGGCTCCACAAAAGGGGTGATAAGTTATCCTAGTGACATCCAGGTAACCCCAGATACTGGAATCAAATTAGATTATATTGAAAATTAACTGTGCAAACTGGATCCAAACAAAGCACTGGGAAGAGATGGAATAAGTAACAATGACCTGAGAACACTTCAGCAAAAAATTACACTACCATTATAACTATTTTTCACTAGGTCATATAAATACGGGGAGATTCCTCAAGACTGGAAACATGCGCTTATTAAACATGTCTTTAAGGGAAAGGGGAGTAAGACAACCCCAGAATCATAAAGATCCTTAAGTCTACTTTCATGTTGTGGAAAAATAATGGAGAAGGTAATACTGGATCCGTTATTGTCAGAACTGGATAGGTTGGAACTTGAAACCATATGTCAGCATGCATATGGTGAAAATAATCTATTACCACCTGTAACATGATGTTCTATAACAATATACTGACAGCTATGAATGAAAATTTGTGCTGTGATGTAATTTACATAGATTTAACTTAAGCATTTGACAGGATCATACACAAAACACTGGTCAATAAATTAGTATAACTAGGTATTGATGTAGTCTTGGTAAGATAGATAGCTGCATGGCTTACAAATAGGACATGGCAAGTATCATACAGCAACTGGACAGGTGTAATCATTGGTTATGGCCAGGGTGTCCCACAGGGCTCTCTCCTAGGCCCTTAATTGTTTAGAGTGTATCTTTTAGACCTTACTTTTTCATCTGAGGTGTTCTACAGTCTATATGCTGATGACCTGAAATTGGATAAACTGATTACAAGTGTTACAGATAAGGCATGTCTGCAAAACAACTTCACTTAAGTGACCATTTGGGCAAAGGAAAATAATATGTTGATAAATACATCAAAAACTAATCATATGAGATTTGGGAGACATAAACTGAAAGGTGAATATTTAATACAGCAGACAGTGATTGAAACTGTAGACTCATTTAAGGACCTGGGTATATGGGTTGATTCCGCTATGAGTTTTTCTAATCATATCAAACAGTTTGTTAATGATAGTTATAGAACTACAGGCTGTATAAAAAGATTTATAAAGTCTAGGAAATCAAACATAATGAAGTCATTGTTTGTTAGTTACATTAGACACAAACTTGAGTATGGAATAACAATATGGAAACCCTATAGGAAAACAAACATGAGTAAACTGGAAATAGTACAGCGGAAATGTACCAAGGGCATCCATGGATGTGAAAATCTAAGTTATTCTGAAAGACTAAAATATCTGAACTTGTACAATGTTGCTTACCGATATCTAAGATATCTTATTCAGGTATATAGGGCATTAAGGGACAACTACCTCTGGGAATATTTGAGGTATCAAAAGTACTAAAGAATCATCAGATAACCTATGTAGAAGATTCTGTAGGAATGAGAAGTGTACTAATTGATTCTCTGATAGAGTAGTTGATGCATGGAACAGAATACCAAATTACATTAAATAAGTACTAGTTTAGATATTTTTAAGAACAGCCTGGACACTTATTATGGCAACAAGTGTTTTGGTATATTAGCAAGCTAGAAGGGCATTAATGCCCATGCTTTAAATATTTATGTATGTATGTATGTATGTATGTATTTATAAGGCAAGGACATGGCCCCACTATTTCCCACATCAGCAGCAACCCCATAAACACACATGCTGTGATGACAGACCTGGGTACTCAACTTGCTAATTATGTTGCATTCAGGCAGCAAGTAGTGGCAGTGGTCAGAAAAAAACTTGTATAGGTTCATAGGTTGATACTAGGCTATCTGCCCTAGGGCATTTATAAGCCTAGCCAGAGTATGTTTGGCTTACACCACCCTTTTAGATTAGTTGACTGTGCCTCTGTATAGTAGGTCACAGAAGGTAGCCCTTTTAAGGTTTGTTTACTGTACCTCTGTCAAGCAGCAACACAGAAAAGATCCCCGGGTTAAACGTATGATATCCCATCCATTCATCAAGATTTCTCTTGAAGAGGGTCAGTGAGGGGCTCTGCCTGACATGGATTGGGATTTTGTTTCAGAGTGAGGGGAGCCTCTGGGATATGAATCTGTCCTTCCAGCATATCCTATTCATTTCTGTGCTGAGGTTCAGGTCCCTGGAGCGTGTAGCTGTAAGGGATTTAGATTTCCTGAGGTGAAGCATGTCCATTAATTCTGGGTTGGACATGGCTTTATACGTCAGACACAGATCGCCTCTGAGTAGGCGGTACGCAACTGAGTAGAACTGGAGTTTCTTTAGCCGAACTGCATAGGGCATCTGTTTGAGCCCCTTGATCCTCTTAGTGAGGTACTTTTGGGGTCTTTCCAGTTGCTGAAGGTGTCGGGTAAGGTACATCCCAAACGGGCATTGTACTCAATTATGGGCCTGATAAATGATGAGTAGAGGGGCACAATGACCTCTCTTGATCTAGATGTGAACCCTTTCATGATAAGGTGGGCTGTATAGAAGGTCTTTCTAACCACTTTGGCAATGTGATTGTCAAAGGAGAGATTGCTATCTACTTGGGTCCCCAACTCCCTAATTACTTCTTCCGTACTTAATGGATTACCACCTATGTGGTAATTTGTGGGCACTTTGTTTTTTCCAAAGGGGATGACTATGCACTTTTTGGCATTTAGCTTTAGGCCATGGCTCTGGCACCAGTTATCCATCTCTGTGAGACCCTTTTGGAGGATTCTTGTGTCAGTTGGAGTGTCGATTATAGCACCCAGTTTGCAGTCATCTGTGAACTTGGTCAGCCATAGTCCACCCGTGTTAGACTGTACCTCTGAGAAATATATACCGAATAAGAGAGGTCCCAGGACTGAGCCTTGTGGGACACCACTTGTAACTGGTTTAGAGTCTGACATGGCACCTGTTATTCTGACCATGTGGGTTCTATCCCTGAGCCTGTTTGCAACCCATCTTGTGACATAGGGGTTGATATTTAAGCTGGTGAGCTTATTTATGATGCCCGAGTGGGGTATTGTGTCAAAGGTCTTTGCGAGGTCCAGGTAGGCTGTGTGGACTACCTTCCCTTCATCTATGGCTTTGTTAACTGTTTCAAAGAAGTCGACCAGGTTCAAGAGGCAAGATCTGCCCTCAACGAAGCCGAATTGGGTAGGATCCAGTGTCTGCAGCTTCCCAATGTCTTTGTTTATGATTTCCATGATGATACCTTCCATAGGATTGCAGACCAGGCTAGTCAGGCTTATAGGGCGATAGTTTCCGGGGTCTGTTGTGGCACCACCTTTGTGGAGAGGACCACTGTTGCTGTATGCCATTCCTTGGGAACATATCCTGTAGTAGGGCTAAGATTGAACAGTGACTTTATATGAGGGATTAGTTCTTCTTGGAGCTCATGTAAGACGCAGCCTGGGACACCGTCTGGTCCCATTGATGCTGTGTTTTTAGCTTTTGAGAGGGCAGCTCTCACCTGTGCATCTGTGATCTCAGGAAGGCTACACTCTGTTGGGATAGACATTTGCTCTTTTGGGGGGGAAGGGGGGAGAAGTTTGCACTGAACCTTTCTGCCAGGATGTTGGTAATGTCTGTGGGTTCAGTGAATTTTTTGTCATTTTGCACTAACTCAGAGCATATCTGAGAGTTGCCTCCCAGGTTTCTGACATAACTAAAGAAGGCCTTGTGATTATCTTTAGTGTCTTGTGCAATTTTTCTTTCAAAGCTGGCCTTAGAAGATTTTGTGAGGGATTGTAGTGTCTTGCTAGTACTGATCAGTGACGCCTTCCCTTTTTGGGATTTTGCTCTGTCATGTAGTAGCTTTCTCCTTCTGTTGTTTAGCTTATTTTTGGACGGGGTCCACCAGACAGGTCTCCTGCCTTTGGAGGAGTGAGTCTTGGTTTTATTTGGGATAGCATGCTCCATGCATTCCTGTAGGTGTCCATAGAATGCTTTTGTAAAGGATTCTACATTTTGGGCCATATTGTCCATTGGCCTGGGGGCTTTGAAGGATTCCACCTCAGTTTTGAGAAGTGTGAAGTTTGCTTTTGAGAAGTTCTTCACCGTGGTTTCCTTAGCTAGGGGTGGGGACGGAATATGGATGTCCAGTGAGATTTGTTTATGGTCTGATCTTACCAATGAGGGGTATACCTCTGGTGTGGAACATAGAAACCCCATGTTGGTGATGACCAGATCCAGTATGTTTTCCCCTCTTGTGGGAGTGGTGACCAGTTGTTCCATAGCATTTGAGTTTATAAATTCTAGGAACTGTTGGGTGAGGGTGTTTGGATTTGAGTAATTTTCCCAATCGATGTTTGGGTAGTTGAAGTCACCCAATATAATAGTGTTTGGAGAGACCTTCATATTCTCCAGTGTTCTCAGGAAAGCCAAGTGAGGTTCCTGTGTTTGGGAGAGTGGTCTGTAGCAGGCTACAAAGTGAAAGGCAGTTTTGCCCACTGTTAGTTGCACATGGATGGTCTCCAAAGCTTCGTGCAGTGCCACTAGCCTGGAGGTGTGGGTATCTTTGATAAATATGGATACTCCCCCTCCTTTTGTGGTTCGGTCCGAGTTTTGGGGTCGGAAAACATGGTATGAAGTATAGCCTGGTAGTGCTGGGGTGCTCTCAGGAGCCTTGAACCAGGTTTCTGTTACTGCACAGATATCTATATTCTCCATACTGAGGAGAAACTCAAGTGCATGCATCTTGAGGTTTAGACTTCTGGCGTTGAGCAACATTACCCTTAGTTTTTTTTTCTTTGTGTTGTTTATGGGGGTGGGTTTGTCTTTTGAGCCTTGCCTAAAAAATGCACTATGGGGGAGGCAAGAGCCTTAGCCAGTATTTGAAATCCCAGGGGTGACAGGTGCAAGCCGTCCCTAGCGAAGCAATGTGGCTTGTCGAGCATGTCATCCCAGGCTGACAGACACTGGATCCCCTTTGAATGACACCAATACTTTAGCCAATTGTTAAAATTGATCATTTTGTCTTTATACTGTGGCATCATTCTTGGTGAGGGTAAGATGCTACTCAAGGTCAGAGTCATACTGGCCTGGGCTACATGATCAAAGAGCTCCTGTACGTCTTTTTTCATGTAGCCCAGGGAGGTATGTCTCAGGTCATTCACACCAGCATGGACAATGATGGAGTCATACTTGTAATTGCTTTGGAGTGACCCGAGTGCTTATGTTATGTGGCGGATCCTGGCACCCAACAGGCAGCTTACAGTGACCTTCTCCTTGTTCAGCCTGGTGAGTAAGACATCAGTGTGTCTGACAATAGAGTCACCTATTACAAGTGTATTAGGTGTGTTGTTTAGCCTTAAGGGCTGTGACTGTGTGGCACACTGACTTTGTGAGCTATGTGCTACATGGATATTTTTTCGTGGTAGGTGTTGCTTGGATGTCTGCTTTGGAGGTCTCTGCTGCTTAGGCAGATTTTTATTTAATGTCTCCGAGTATGTTTTTGTGTGTTTATGTGTTTGGTTTGCTGATGCGATAGGTCTATGTGAGACTGGATTTGTGGTGTGTGTGGTTACCTTCTCCTCCTGACAGGCTGTGCCAGTACTGGGTTGAGAGAGCTTAGCCTCCTGTTTGGCTATATAGTTGCATCTCTCACATATATTTGAGCTTGTTGGGAGGAGGACAGGGTGGTCTGTATACATAAGGCAGTTGTAACATTGTCTCAAGATTCCCAGATTCACCAGCTGGACTGGAGAGTAAACTCGAAACTGACCTTTAGACATGCCTGAATAATATAGGGTACTACTTATTGACTGATCAGAAAGAACCAATAGAGAGCAAGTGCTTTGAAGGAGTATAAGAGGATGTAGTGCTTCAGTTTGTGTTTACCTATGAGATTACTTATACGAGCAAGTGCAGGGCTTTAGAATGAGAATAGAGTGCTTAATTTGAGATTTAGAGCAGTTCTAAGGGAAAAAGTGAAGAGTAGACTTTGTGGAGCCAGTAATAGTTTAAGCTTGTTTAAGCAGCGCTGCCCGACGCTGCTCTGTGCGCAAGACCATGCTAAAAGAGGGTTGCAGGGTTTTAAGAGATAGAGATCAAAGAGTTTAGAATTGACCCAAAATGGCCAATAAAACTACAGCTTCTAGGCAGTAACTACTCCTACAGGGACAGGCAGGCTGTTCAGTGTTAACCACTGCTACTGGTGAACACAGAGACTTCCCTTTAGTACAAGCAAGCACTGGCCTCCAAGAAACTTACAAACAGTTCGGAACAGCAAATCTGTAACTGAACTTTCTTAAATTTCAGAAAGTGGGAAAAAAGCAAGATTTTTTTTTTCTTTTTTGTTTTAGTTTAAAGGTAGCAGAGATACACAAGTAGCAAAATAATCACAACAGTGCAATAAATGACCCCACACTTGAATGCTAGGTCAAAGTCAGGTAAAATGCAGTTTTAAGAGAAAAAAACTATTTTAAATTAAGTGCAACACAGGAAATGAAGTAAACAGGCTCTAGATGTGTTCTAAATACTGTTTCTAATACAGATATAAACTTTAGCAAGCTGGAAAACGCCAAAAAGTAGGTGGCAAAGCAGTAATTCTTAACAAAAAAGCAGAAGAAAATACTTAAAATCTCAAAAGTGGCTCCTTTCTCCTCTCAGCATTTCCTCCCCTTGGTAGGTACTTCAGCAACAACTAACAAGCCTGGAAAGATGCCAAAAAATTCACCATATAGGTAAAGGGACTGCATCCAGACAAAAGGTGGACATTACCTCTGAATAGTCCTCAGTCAGCACAATAATACATTAGCAGCGTGGCCAGTTTGCTTTGCACCTATGCAGACATCTGCAGAACCTGTAAAGGCTATGTTAACACCCACATAGTTCATCCATGGCCCTCAATACCTGTTCCATGCAGACAGCCTCTAATCAGTACTGCCCCAGTGGTTATCAGTCAGGTTGTTCACAGGTGTCTGTGGTATGCCTAGATGGCAATTTTGTTCTTAGCCCATCAACAGCTACCCCATATAGGAGAGTATAACTCTGTGTGCATTATTGGCATGACAGGCCTGAATCAGATATGACACAGCACAAAAACCTGATGGAGAGACAGGTTTGTCAACCAGAGGCTGCCCTGTCTCATGAATGCACTCCTCGCAAACCTGCCAAACACAGTACCATGCAGACCCTCATCAACTGCTTAAAGGTTGAGTGGACGGGAAAAAAATACAAACATTTGTCCCGGGGGTCCAACCTATATCCAGCAATGCCATGGCCAACAGGTGCTGATCGATGATTATGTTGGGGGTGAAGTAAGGGACCCAGGTCCAGTACTCTAGTACCCTCCTCTGTAAGTATGAACCTGTGATCCTAAGGAACACCCAGGTGACATGTATCAGGACTAGCTTGCCATGTCAAGGGGTATGCATGCAAACTTATGCTGTCTGCCCCCATTGTCCCTCACACACTGTTCCACACATGCCTTGGTGATGAAAGGTGTCTGTGTTGCCACCCCGCCATCTTGAGCTTCTCTAATGGCAACAGCTCACCATGACTTACACACACAGACACCTGGAACAGAAATAGAATAAGGTCTGTGAGACAACAGTCAGTCGGCAGTACTAACAGCAATAAAGCATCATGCCACAAAGGTACATACACTTTGATGTGTACTCATGACAAGTGGCAGCATACAGCACCTTACAAGGCATAACATTACTACACTACAAAATGCAATTACCTGTACTAGATTCATTCTGTGCATTAGACACATATTAGCATGTCCGTGCATCAATGTTATGGATAATAGGGATGTGGCACAGGTATCATCACGTGTGGTGTAGGGTTGGCAAAGGCCTAGGCTGTGACATACAGTTGACATCATGTGTGTGTGTGTCTGGAGGAGTGCTGGTCAGCTGGGCCCTGGAGAGGAGCTGTGTACATCTGTTGGTGACCTGCATGTGTCAATGATGTGTGAGTGTCTGCATGCACACAGTCAAGTCATGTGCTAGCCCTACATAAGGGTATGTTGGATAGCTGTGGAATGTACATTGCAAAATGTACAGTTCACTGTCTCTGGCCACAAACATGGGAACTGGTTCTGCCAGGAGTCGCACTGGCAGCACCATGCCCAAGGTCAGATGTGGTACTACTTCCTGATGGTGACTGGTGTTCTATGGCTCTGTGTCCCTCAAGGGACCACCCAGGACCACAAACCCATGGCCTGCCACACTGTGGTGTGGACAGCACCCTCCCTTCATTAGTGCTGGTGGTATTGCCACTACAGGAGTGTGAGTGTGCATGACTACGTGGGGTCTCAGCTGATGCTGTTGGTGACCTATGTCTTCATGTCCAATGTCCTACTCCCACCACATGTTCAAGCACAGACATTGCACGGTTAAGGACTGACAATGTCTCACCCCACTGTCTATACACTATGTTAGCAAAATGACGTAAGGCATTACCAATGACGTGGAGGGAGTCATACATGCCAGGCAGTGTTGCATCCATACCCCTGAGGATCTGTCTGGTGTATCATTCACAATGTACATGTGCCTCCATGATGGACAGAAACATGCGTCGGATGACATGTGCTGTGACACCTCTGACAGGGGCTGGATAGGCAGCAGTCCTCCTTCGAGCACCCCTGTCAATCTGCCTGTGTGGGACCTTGCCAACTTTCTGGCTTTGGCTAGTGCCTACAGTCAAAGATGCCATAGTCGCCACACTACCCTGTTCGATGCTATCACTCTCTGACTGCCCAATATCTGTGGTTGCTGGGGAATGGGCATGTGTGGGCACACTGACTGTGTGTGGGGACATTGGGGTGGAAGTGGGATTTCAGCCAAAGGGACAGATTAATTCCCCAACAACCCACTTGTGCCTCACAATGGCCACCATCATCAGTGTCCAATGAGATACTGACATCAGGTTGTGAGTGGGACACACTCTGACCCCTATGGTCACTTGTGAGGGGAAGACAACATGACTATATTAATTCCTACACTATAATATTTGATGATCCACACACACACATGCGCCCACACACACACACACACACACACACACACACACACACACACACACACACACACACACACACACGCACATGCACATGCACACACACACACACACGTGCACATGCACACACACACACACACACACACACACACACACACACACACACACACACACACACACACACACACACACACACACACACACACACACACACACACACGTGAGGTGCCACAAAGACATTATACAGACTACACCTTCTGACTGATGCCATGCACAACACACAATCAGACTACAGCAGACACACTTTGGACAGGCCGTCAATGGCATGCAGTGCAGCTATGTCCAGTTAATGTTGCTAGTACTATACACCTGTGAGGTACATGAAAAGTCAGAGTATTCTTAAAAGGGGCTACCATTCAAGTTTGATCAAGGAAGTAATGATTGAAATGGTAAATAAAAGGGCAAACTTTTTTTACCCCCAGCTTAGCAGCCAACAGGTTTGTCATGAACAAGTAACACAGACATCTGGTGAGCACATTCATGATAGGGAAACCGTTGATGGTGGTCCAACAGTTACCCATCAGTTTGAGTTTTCCTTTATTACTGCTTTTAATAACAACAGTAGGGACATCTCTGACATTTTTTTTAAAAATTGGGTTATTCTTACTAGTGATAAAGATGTAAGGGAATGTGTTGGTAGCAAACCCAATATTGTTTTTAAAAAAGGTAATAATTTAAAAAACATTTTAGAATCCAATGGAGGTGTCCTACAGTTAGGGATGATGAAAAAATGTTGTTTTGTATTGGAGGCTAATAAATTTATGGTGAGCAAAATTAGAGTGCAATTGAATAGGAGAATCTATTGTTTCACTGAAAGGGTGATTTACTGTGCTGTCTGTTCCCTCTGTGAATGTTTTTACATAGGAAAGACTGAAAGAAAATTTAAAAACAGAATATATGAACACCTGACGGACATAAGTTTAAATAAAGCCACAAATGCCCTTGCTAAACACTGTATGGAAAAAATGGGACATTCATTTAAATTCTTCATCTTGGATGTCCTTGATCATGATAAAAGGGGTGGCCCATGGGCACTTTTGTTAGAAAAGAAAGAATTAACATGGAAATTTCACTTATATGCTGGCCAGTGGCCAGGTTTGAATGAATGTCTCCATTTCTTGGCTTTTAAAATTAAAGGCAAAGGGGAGATGGCTTACTGTATTTGTTAAGCCTATATAGATGGTTTTTATATTTAAATTTATTTTATATGTATTTCATATGGTTTATATAGTTTAATACAAAATGTTTCATCAAACTTTTAGTCTAATTATAAATGTTTAAGATTTTCAGGCATTTATATTTATATACTTTTGAATTTGTTTATTTAATGGAGTTCCCTTTAAGTGCAATAATGGTCCTGTTGGGATGTCATTTCTCACTTTTGCTTTGATTAGTTAGGATGGTGGGCATATCCTGATTTCTCCACAAATACTTCCAAAGAACTACTCAACGGCTGCATATTAAAACGGTAGATTTGTTGGTGAGCACTTTCGTGGTGTTGAAACACCACGGCAAGGATTCACGAAGCCTCCGTGTAAGAGTTATAACTCTTACACGGAGGCTGCAGTTAAACGGAGTGATGTCAGCATGCTTTGCATATTCATGAGAGCAGCTGAATCACACCTAAGTCTAACACGGTCCATGTAAGACAGTAGGGGGCGTGTCCATAGGCCGAGCCCTGCAAGCGGACACGCCCCCAGAAGTGTAAAAGTGCCCAAAGTAAACACCCACAACAGAGTCCACGGAAATGTGAATAAACACAACACAACACATGCCCCCACAGACTATGAACATAAAATATATAAATGAACATATTATATATTTTTTTAAATTGTAAAGATGTTTAACCGTGAGTGCGCTCGTTTGCGCGGGAGTGCCCGTAGCGCAGCTACAGTTAGCAGTCAGTGGGAAAGCATATAAGAACTAAATATGCAAAGTAAGCCAAGAAGCAATAGCGTAGCGGTAGAGATGTTGGCTGAAGAGTAAGCATTCATGGTTTGAGCCCCCACAACACCAACTCTTATTTTTAGCAAAATAAGCACGAAACAAGTCCCTGACAAACATGTACACATATAAAATCACATTTAATGTAAAATGTAATGAAATAGTCCATTTATTTTGAAGAAATGTGAGGTAACAAAACAATAAAAAATGTCACATGTGCCTATAGCTAAGTGACAGTTTAACAAGGTGAGTGCATCTGCCTGTAGGTGAGCAGTGGTTTAACAGGTGCAAAATAAGTGCCCGTAGCTGAGCAGTGGTTTCACACGCTCAAACTGTGTGCCCCTAGCTGAGCTAAGATGACTATGCATGCTGATAGCCAAATGAGGCTTAAACCAGCGCACCCCATTTGCGCGGAGCTACGCACCGCGCCAACAAGCTAACCGACGGGCAACGTTGAGCAAGCTGTAACAAAACTGCCTTTACACAGACACACCCCCTAGCCTGTCTAGACAGTCAGAAAATATGAAAAGCAGTGGCCAGGTTCGAACCCAGGACACCATGCACCATAGTCAAGGTACTGAACCACTAAGCTACGACAGCTGTACTCAGAAATGCAGTAATAGCACATATATAGGAATGAATAGAAAGTGGAGCATGACAAAGCAGGTCTTGTGAAGTGGATACAATTCCAAAATGGCCAATCACGGAGAAGTGCGGGAAAAACGGCATATATAAGCCCCATAGGTGGGAATACACAGCATAAACGATTGTAGAACTGACTTGCAGCCAGAATGTCAGGTGTAGGTGAGGGTAGTTGCTTTCGAGCACAGAGGTGGGGCGTTGAGGAGTCCAGATACATGGTCTGGCTCTTAGTCCACAATCAGGAGGCCCAACTCATGCAGGGCCAGGTCCTGTGGGGAGCATATAGGGCTGAGGCATGGGACCGGTTGGCTCATGATCTTACCAGTGCCACAGGGATTCCAAGGACTGGTGAGCAAGTCCGTCACCACCATGCGGACCTGAAGAGACACAAGCAGGACCAACTGAACCTTTGGATCCAGGAGGCCCGGCAAATGCCCAACGCCCCACTACTGAGTAAGTTACATTTAATTATGTATGTAAGAAATTAAATTAGCTGATATTATGGAGATGTGTATTCCAATATTACTCCATTTATATTACAGCTGCAGGTGTCCGTTCTGCGAACCGACGAGCCTATGGCGATAGGCTGGTGCGGTTGCGCCACCAGGCAGGTTAGTAATCCACACCCAGTAACTGTAAAGAAATATAAAAGTATGACAGTTAGCAAAAGAATGCAGTGTAGTCACTAACTAATAAAATGTGCGAGTAACAGTGTAAAAGTGTTTGCAAGTATTGCTTGACTACAAACTGTGTTGCAGTCCGAAATCCCAACAGAACAGTGAAAATGTATGAAATAAATTCTGAAATAAAGATGACCCACCTATAATATCATAGTGCATATCATAGCCTAGAAGTAAGTACCATCCTGAATAGTAAAATGAAAACAAGTGAGAGGGTGTGAGAAAGGGTCATGAATCCACCAATAAAGTAGTAATAACCCCTGTATAAAGTATACTGCAGTCAGTACAGAATGAAATGAATGTGACAAGTAGAACCAAACTGCAAAATGTGTCCAAAGTGTTGCTGCAGCTGGAATGTGTATCCCAAAATCTGGATATGTTGCTCTCAGTCTGCAATATGCAGATAGTATGATTGTCTGAAATATCAAACATCCACAGTTGTCTATAGCTATATAAAGCAAATGTAGCAGGATGATTGTTGCTGAACAAAGCCAGATATGAACGTGTATGAATAACAATAAAATGTATATTGATGTAGCATGAATAGTCCTATCACCAAAGTGAAGTAGTTATCATATAGGAAACTGTAGTTAGAACAGTAGTGTGTATATATCTGTAGCTATTAGAAATGTACAGCATATGTATTGGTATTCGAAGGTGTTAATAATATTTTCTTCACCCCACCCTATAACCACATATACTCCATTCCACGTAAAAATGGTGTGTGCAATCACAATTAACACCCCTGGACATTTGTCCTGATGGGTCCTAAATATTTGCATGTCCATTGATGCATCTGCCCTGTTCATACATCCAAACCTGATGGCCTGTTGCCATCAATCAACCCTGCATGTTGTTGGACTGTGTATTGCTGTTCAAATTATGCATGTGTTATGCTTGCTGTTCAATGGTGTGAATATCTGGGTGTTTGGTTAATGGGAATACTAATGCATGCTGTTACAACTAATTGCGAATGGTATTGTATGTTACTAACCCAAACTGTCATGACATAATGCAAAACATAGAACGACAGGGAAGGCGGGTCCCAGCAGACCCACCTCTCCCACCTCAGCTGGCGAGTGCACCTGGCACTAGTGCCCAGTCTGGACCCTCCTCCGGTGGCCCTGTGCCACCTGCGAGTGGAAGCGCTGTAGGGGATGGGGCTCGCCCCCCTCTGCAAGTGTGGCCGGAGGAGAACCACCACTTACCCTCCGTAGCGTCCAGACTGTGGTGCGTAGGGAGATTCGGGACTCTGTTCTCGAGCCCCTACGCCAGCTTGAGGCACGGGTGGCACAACTTACGGGCATGCCTGTTGCCTGGCCTACACAGCCCCCAGCACAGCCCCGTCCTGGGCAGTGAAGGAACAGTAGCAACTGCCTATGGGTGGGGATATCAGTTCCACTGTTGCCATCTGTGGGCTCATGGGCTCTGGATATCCAAACCTCCGTCCCTGTCAATTGTGTAACCCCATCACACGTGTCATACACCACCCCTGTATGCGTCTTGTTTGTCTTGTCTGTTTACCTATCCAACCTACCTCCCCAGCTGTACCAACTACCTTCACCTGACTGACATACCACTCTCACCTGAAAAAAAAAAAAAAGGGCACTCTGTACCCACAAAAAAATTACGCCCCATACATAGCTGCCCATTCCGCACATATGTCTACCAGACATGGAAACTATCAATTACAATTGGCTGTACAACAAGTTTTACTGTTGTCCTTACACCTCTCTCAGGGGTGGAAGCTATCAAATGTCACACCAAATTACAAACATATGCACAGCTGTTGCTGATGAAGAAATGGGCAGCTATGGGCCTTACCTACATCCCTCCTGCAAAACCCAAGCTTGTTTCCCTACTGTCTTACCCTCTTTGTGACCCCTTTTTCACCACTTTTCTGTCTCCCCATTTTCATTTCTTTCAAAGAAAATAGCGCGGGTGTGCGCAAGAGTAAGCACTTTTAAGCGGTTGTAAGCGGGTGTGCGTGGAGCTAAATGCCAGTGTGCATGCGTGAGCTCCGCGCAAACCAGCGCTAACCCGGTTACAACTGCTTAAAAGGGCCTTAGTCACTTTGATTGACAGGTCTTGTAGTCAGTTCAGAAGCAAAATAAAATCCCACTGGCAGTCCCGAACCCAGGAAACAGTAGTCTGCATGACTTACCACTAAGCCATGACTCTTATACAAGAACATTGTGCTAAAATAAATATATCATGTAATAGTAGGAATGAATGTAAAGGGAATATAGATGTGTAGTACACAAAGCATGCCATTTAGAATTACTATCAAAACTAGTGGATTTCCATAATAGTAGTGTGTGAACAGAAACAGCCATGCTAGTTGGTAGCTAGTAGGTAATAATGTCACTATAGCACCTTGCAAGCCACACACATACTCACAGCAGGATAATCACTGCCCATACCCCAGAACCTCTTACAGGAACACATCCGGACCAAGTAATAAAATATGTGGAGCAAAGGCCCAAAACCAGGGACACATTACAAATAATGTTACAACAAACGCAGACAGTTCAGAGAGTAACAGGGTCTGCATTTTGTGGGATGTTTGGAAGGGTATGAAGTCTGAAACTTGAATGTTTGTCACTATATTCTGACTTGAGCCCAGAGTGATTTGCCAGAAAAAGGTGTGCATGAGATATTGACCAAAATATGAGGCAGAAATGTGGACAACCTGCAAATATCTGTACACATGACGGGTCTGACACCACCATATTTGAATAGTTAAGAGCCTAGACATAGCAACAGTGAATGACTTACAGCGATGCCCCACAGACTCCATGTGAAATGTACAAACAGTAGGCAGAAAGGTGTAACACATGCAATGGTAACTATGGAGTCCTGAAAGTATTCACCACTTGCATGGCAGACAAAGTGTAGTAATACATATGCTCATGCTAACCCACAGTCACAACTGCAGCATACCAGACAATTTAATGGGTGTACCCCACTGATATGTACCATTCTATGAGACAGATAACAGATGAACCTGAAAGTCTCTGGGGCCTGCTCAGCAGCATACTCAAATACCCTAATAGATGTCAAGGCCCACACCATGGCCAGACCACACTGCATGCTGTAACACCCTAGCAGATATAGCAAGCATTCCAAGGTGTGAATGTACATGGAAAATAGGAAAGCTACAGCAGCACACTACAGTCAGGACACCTAGCAGGCATACAAGTAGTGACTGTAAAGGGCAACTATTGAAGCCTTAGCAACAAAGTGCAAGCAAAAGTGAAAGGAAAGCACACACACACACATTAACAGTAGTAGTAGTTGTAGGTGTCAGTGTACATACACAGTTAGTACAGGAAACTGGAGAAATGAATGGAGGCATGTTAATCTACAACACAGCTGGAAATATGAGAGAGATACCAACCTTTACACTCACAGAACAATGTCCACAGCATAACAGCATGGTCCCTGCCCTTAAAATCTGAAAGGGCTACACCTATCTCACATACCTTTTTATAGCACTGTTCTGAAATCACAGTGAGAACTGCAATCAGTACACAACTGGCTGCATGCAATTAGAAAATGCTGGCTAACAATTGGTGCAGAGGCCATCACATGGGCATATGCAGATACCTACAAAAGTATGCTGTACTCCCAGTCCACACATGCAATACTTTCATTGCACCCTGAGAAGGACGTGAGAGACAGACAGACAGAGAGAGAGAGAGACAGAGACAGAGACAGAGAAAATTGCAATTAAGCAGACACAAACAAATTGTTCAGCAACAGCCACCTGAAAGCTGACAACTGGGAAGTGGAGCAGCAGGACAGAGAACCAGACGGCAACACAAGCAGCTGTGACAAACACAGGTAATGTAAAGTAATACTATAAAGGTCTACATACTGTGAACCCTCCATATGTGTCATCGGTCTGTATCCATATGTATATGAAGATGTGTAAAGGGCAGGGGACATACAGCAACTATCAGTGAAGGCTGTACATACATTTGTATGTGAGAGCATCTATGTGCACATATAAATGTTGGTTGATTGTAGGTTGTAGTGCAATGTACAAAGTAGGTTTCACAGTTATGTATGTTTAGCAGTATGTTAGTGTGTGTATACAGTATGGTAGACAAACATGTTGATATACCTGTCTATCATATGGATACGTATGTATGTCAACATATGCATATATGTATACATACATAGAGAGAGATGTAGGAATACATAGACAGATGTAGATAGAATATGTACAAACATATATATGTAATGCACACACATACAGATATAGATATATGTAGATACATATACATAGACAGAATGATCTGACTATCTACAGGTATGACTGTATATGACGATCTTCAACACACCCTGTCCCACCCCCTCTGTCACTCTCACCCCCTCTGTGTCCCCCCACTCTCCACATCTATAGCAGTATATGTACATCAATATATATATGTGTATATGTATAGAGACATATATATATATATATATATATATATATATATATATATATATATATATATATATATATATATATATATATATATATATATATATATATATATATATATATATATATATATATATATATATATATAGAGAGAGAGAGAGAGAGAGAGAGAGATGTATATAAATTCTGAGTGAGGCACATGTGTACAGATGTATTGCAACAGGTGCCTGTTGACAAAGGCATGGAGTGAACACCAGTGTCAAAACCGGAGTACCATACCACATTTCAAATCACCTACACCAGTAACCACCATATATATGATTGGCTGCCCACCACTGCATGTGTCAGGGGTGAACAGGGTCATAAATGTGTACAATAGTGGCCCCAATGATATTCACAGTGGCACACTATCCCTGGAATACCTGCACATGGTATGTGTCAGCGAACATGGTGTGTCAGCTATGGACATGTAGGTCGGTGTACCCCTCCACACCACATAATGGATGCCATGATATGGACCTCACATGACAGCTACAGATATGGAGAAGGACACAGTGACATGTACAACACTGTGACAATGCACTCAAACACATTACCAATGCACAGTGACTGACAACACCACAGAGTACACATATACTACCCACATAGAGGTTACCACTCCCGGATTTACATACGTAAGTCACACCCATGACAGATGTCCAACAAACATAGTAACACCTCACACCATCCACAACCTAAATGACTGCTGTGTGTCGTCCGTGCCACTGCAATAGAGAGCACATGTGGAGGTAAAAGTTCCTACCCACAGATAAGACATACCCTGCAATAAACCACACAGTGTTAAGAAGCAAGACTCCCCATGAGTACATGTCACACATACCCCTGCTGAATGTTAGTCAGATAGGTAATATGCCATATGAGTCACCCTGTGTAACTGTGTGACAGCAGCAGGTACCATCACACCACATGTGTCACAATGGTCAGGGTAGCAGAACAGTACGCTGCTGTAGTCCCATGGGCAATAGCATATTGTATAGTATTGTATTGTAATGTAATGTATTGTGTTGTATTGTATTGGTATGTTGAGGTGCCTCCTTCGTGGAGTGGAACCACTGCTGCTGTGCGCCAGTGTACAGGTACATATCCTGTAGTCAGGCTAGTGTTACATAGCACTTCTATATGTGTGTTTAGCTCCTGTCAGAGTTTATGTAGTATGCAACTGGGGATACCATCAGGTCCCATTCATGTTGTGTATTCTGCTTTCCTGAGGGTGGCTCTCACCTGGACATCTGTGATGACAGGGAGGTTACAATCAGCTGGGATAACTATGTCTTATTTTGGGGGAGAGGCGGGGTGACACCTGCACTGAACCTGTCTGCCACAATGTTGTCAATATCTGTGGTGTCAGTGAAATATTTGTTGTTGTGTACTAACTATGGGCATAGAGGATGGATTCTGACCAGGTTGCTAACATAACTGAAGAAGGCCTTCTGGTTATCTGTAGTGTCCTTCTTGATTTCCCTCTCAAAGTTGCCCATGGATGTTTGTATGATGGAAAATAGATCCTTACTAGTGCTGCTCAGACATGCCCTCCCTTTATGGAATTATGCTCTGTCTTGCAGTAGCTTCCATCTTCTGTAATACAATCTGTCTATGGCTGGGGTCCACCAGACAGGATGCTGTCCCTTTGTGGAGAGTGTCTTGGTCATATATGGGATTGCATGATCCATGCATTCTTGGAGATGTCTGTAGAAAGCAATTGTGTAGGGGTCAGCATTGTGGGTTGTATCTGCCACTGGCCCAGTGGGCTGAAAGGATACCATGTCACTGTTACAAAGTGTAAAGTTTGCATCTGTAATGTTATTCACTATAGTCATTTGTGCTGGTGGTTGAGGTGGGATATGTATATCCAGGGCAATCAGTGTGTGGTCAGCTCACAGTAGTTGATGATGTAGGCCATACAGTACCTAGATACAAACCCCCAGAGTGAGGAGGTGCTCTTGACCTGAATCAGTGTTCTGACTGCTGGGGTTTGGTAGTATGTCGTATGGAGTGTGCCAGGTACTGTTGCACAGTTGCTGGCCGAGCACTGATACCTGGCCATTTACATGTGTATCCACCAATAGACAGACAGATGCTATATATGTGAGATATGTTGTATCATAACAGTCGAGTAGCATGTGTAGTATGTGTGCCAAATTCTGCTGACATATATTGCTGATATCAGGTTATTTTCTTTCTCAGGTACATGGCTCACCCGCGGAATCCCACTTACTCCACAGCTGAGGATGAGGAGATACACCAGAGCCTGGTGCGGGATTATGCAATACTCTTTTCCCGCACCAGCCAGAATCAGCAGGAGAGGGCTGCACTGTGGCAAGACCTGGTCCGTCGGGTAAATGACATAGGCACGCATAATAGGACATATGAGCAGGTACAACATCCCTGCAGTGATTTAATCAGACATGTCCGTCGGCGTGCATCGGATATCCACAGGCAACAGGTCGCCACAGGTGGTGGGGTGGCTACACATCCCCCACTCACCAGACTGGAGGGACTACTCATGAGTGTAGTGGCTCCAGTCCGCCAGCAACAACAACAGCAGCAGACATGCATTATGATGGAGGCTGGAGCCACGCAGCAGCAAGACAGTGAATGTGCAGGTAATATGCCATATGTATAGTTGACTGTTGTGTACACTGGTAGTTAATGCATGTGTGAGGTGTATCCTTGGTTTGTAGCTGTCACCATAGTATTTAATGTGCAAGTGTGATATCCTCAATATTAGCTGCTGACCTGTGAAAGGCGACTGTTGTACTACTGACCTGTATCATACTCAGCAACAATGGCACAGTTGTGCCCACTGACATTAGTTTCTTCACGTCTGCAGGTCCCTCTGGTATAACAGCAATGCAGCCTATCCATGCTGGTGAGTGTGTATTAACAATTCCTGTAATAGTCTTGATAGTAATAGTAATATTTGGCTCACTTAGTAGTGCTCTTTGTATGCATGTAGGTGTGTCTGTGTCTGTGTGTTGATATCACGCATAGTGAGTACTGTACAATTGTGTGAAACTGTGTGCATGTGTGCATGTGTGCACCTGTGCATGTGTGCATGTGTGCATGTGCACCTGTGCATGTGTGCATGTGTGCACCTGTGCATGTGTGCATGTGTGTATGTGTGCATGTGTGCACCTGTGCATGTGTGCATGTGTGCACCTGTGCATGTGTGCATGTGTGCACCTGTGCATGTGTGCACCAGTGCATGTGTGCATGTGTGCATGTGTGCATGTGTGCATGGGTGCACCTGTGCATGTGTGCACCTGTGCATGTGTGCACCTGTGCATGTGTGCATGTGTGCACCTGTGCATGTGTGCATGTGTGCACCTGTGCATGTGTGCATTTGTGCATGTGCGCATGTGTGCATGTGTGCATCACTGGTAATGTGTAGACATTGTAAACTGTGTTTCCTGTTTCCCTCCCGCAGGTTCTGGTGCTGCTCTGGTGTCATGTAGCAGGAAACCTGAATCAGGTGTAGTGGGTATTGATAATGACGACATATGTGTAATGGCACAGGAAGGTATGCCAGGGTCCGCCATTGGTCAGCCGATTGACAGTACACAGCTGTCGACCCCCTTCAATGCGCACAGTTATCCTGCCAATACACCCTTTGTCACCAATGTCCCTAGGTGATGGACAGCATACAGTGGGCATTGACCAGGGTAATGTGGTATCTGTGGCACATGCCTCCCCACACAGCAGCCATTGGCATGGCCCAGAGATGGTACCACACAGACAGATGTCCAGGGGTTCTCGTGGGAGCATCCGTGGGCGTACTGCCCCTGTCAGACGTGCACACAGAGGTCTTACAACCTCAGCTATGTTTCGGGCTGTCATGCAGGCACAGTCACGTATGGAACGGTACACCAGACAGGGTCTGAGGAAGCTGACAGCATGACGCACAGCCATGACTGACAGTATGCGTGACATTGCGGCTGCCATCCGTGATTTCACCGATGTCATAGACAGACGTTGTGGGGACATATTAGACCGGTTCCACAACTACATGTCCATGAGTCAGTGTGATGGTGGGCGGTTGAGGCGTTGACGTGGCCGTATGCCAGCAACAGCAGCAGCTGGAAGTCGTCACAGACGACAATAGGGCCGAGGCCACCCCCGTAGTGCCAGCAGCAGCCCCAGCAATGCTGGGTCTCTGCTGTCATCAGACTGCCCCAGGAGACCACGTGCACGTGGCTCTGGCCAGGCCCGACAGGGATCTGTGTCCAGTCAATGAACACCTGCTTCTGATGACAGTACCCAGTCTGGGTTGGTACCGGATACGGTCTGTAGCACCCCTGCAAGGCACAGGTACCGTGTCCGTGGCCAGAGACACTGATCTGTATGACCTGGCAGGTACAGTCTGTGGCTGTCCACAAACACCAGTATATGGCAGCCATGAGGTGGAACTGTGTGCATCCATACACACATGCAAATTGACAACACCTAGGGCTACCGCATACACGCACACACTGCATCAACATTGCCCCACCTTCTACTGCTGTCCCTCACCAACACACATACACATACATGTCAATTGGTGGTATCGGTGGCTGACTCAGGCATACCAAGTTCACACCCTGTGCATATCATGAAACTGTGCCACCTCCTGCAATCTGTAACAACGGTGCAGGTACACGTTAACATGTTGCTGATGCGCAGGGTGACCACATAGATGTGCAGTAATAGTATCATGTTGTTAACAGTACTGTGTGCTGAATTAATTGTGGGTATATCACAGCGTGCCTGATGCAGTAAGTGTGATTGTCATGTACTGTTGTCTACACCCATGGTAAGTACCATAGTGTATCATCTGCACATGTTGGCATACTGGTGGTAATGATGTCAACAGAAGGCTACATACATAGGTAGCACAGGGGATAAGGTAATGAATGTAGTAATACGCAATGATGGACATGTAAACTGCAAGTGGCATGTTGCCCACACTGGACTCTGCAATCCGGATGTTTGAGGATGTTGATATGTGTGCAGTACTACACGACTGGTACAGGACACACAGGAGCACCCTAGCACTGCAAGCTCACATCTCATACCATGCTAGACAGCCCCAACACACAAAACTAACTGTCACAGGAGGGAGTGTCCCCATATATGTCAGGGATACTGTGGTGGCAGGCCAGGTAGCATACATCCTACTAAGTATGGAACCACTGAGTGAATGCTCAGTGTCTGTTATTTGACATGTGTATTACTGCAGGTATGAGCACATGGGTTTCCATCCAGTTATTGTACATCCTGACAGTACATGGTCTGTACACTTGTGTGCGCTGAGACTGGACCCTAGCCATCTGACCCGTGTATTTCCATGTACATGTGCATAGTGCCTGCATATTTGCAGTGTTACCTACTGGAAGTGGTACAGCTTGTTTGTTATTTGTTTGCATGCATGTTTTCTTGCAATTACCCTGGAATACTGATCACACCTGCAATGCATAGTTATAGAGCTTCTGTGGACTCCTAGTGCCATCTGCATAGCTTACTATATGTATGTCCATGTCTCACTTGACAGGATGTCACTGTTTGTCCTGTTCACATGTACATTGCCTGTGACACAGTGCATATGACTTACCTGGCATGTGTCCACGTGAGCAGTCATATATGCTACTGCTAACTAATCACAGGCACTACACCTTCACATATTCATCTTCTGTTGAACTACCTGCTTCGCTAGGGACGGCCTGCACCTGTCACCCCTGGGCTTTCAGATATTGGCAAAGGCTCTTGCTACCCCATAGTGCCTATGTTAGGCAAGGCTCAAATGACAAACCCACCTTCATAGGTATCACAAGGGATAAGAAACTAAGAGTAATGCTACCCAACGCCAGAAGTCTAAACCTCCAGATGCATGCACCCGAAACTCTCCTTGGCATGGAGAACATCGATATCTGTGCAGTAACAGATGCCAGGTTCAGGGCTACTGAGAGCACACCAGCACTACCAGGTTTAACCTGGTTCAAACCTGGTTGATTTCTTTGAAACAGTCACCAAGGCCATTGACGAGGGGAAGGTGGTTCACACAGCCTACCTGGACTTCGCAAAAGCCTTCAAAACAATACCCCACTCGGGCATTCTAGAGAAGCTCACCAGCTTAAATATAAGCCCCTATGTCACTAGATGGATTGCACACTGGCTCAAGGACAGAACCCACATGGTTAGAATTGCTGGAGCCATGCCAGACTCCAAACCAGTTACGAGCAATGCCTCTGTGTAGGCAGTATGTGACTGCATTCATCTGGAGTGTCTACAGCCAGGCAGCATATGACATATATTTGAGACCCTTTATCCTCTTGGTGAGGTACCTTTGAGGTCTTTCTAACTGCTGCAGGTGTCAGGTAAGGTACATCCCATATGAGGCATTGTACTAGACTATGGGTGTGATAAGAGAACAGTATAGGGCACAATGACCTCTGTTGATGTAGATGTGAATCCTTTCATGATACGGTGTCCAATGTAGACAGTCTTCCTAGCCACATTGGCAATGTGAGTGTCACATAACAGGTTACTGTCCACTTGTGTCCCTAGGTCCCTGATTACTCCTTCCATACATAATGGTTTACCACCTATGTGGTAATTTGTGGTACCTTGTTTGGTATTTGGTGGGACATTCATACTGTCCAGTGTCTTCAGGACGGCTGGGTGGGGTTCCTGTGTGTGAGAGTGTGGTCTGTAGCATGCTACAGACTGTACAGCAGTCTTGCCTACAGTTAGTTGCACATGGGTGGACTCCAATGCCTTGTGCATTGTCAGTTACCTGGATGTATGGGTGTCTGTGCTGAATATGGATACTCACCCTCCTTTTATGTTTTGTTCCAGGTTTTGGGGCCATGACACATGATATGTGGTATAACCTGGTAGTGCTGGTGTGCTGTCAGGAGGCTTGCAGCAGGTTTCTGTCACTGCACATACATCGATGTTCTCCATACTGGGGATGGCCTTGGGAGCATGCATATTGGGGTTTACACATCTGGCATTGGTCAGCATTACCCTTATGTTTCTTTACACTTATGTTTTCTAGGGTGGTGGTTTAGTCTTTTCAGCCTTGCCTACAAAAGATTCTATGGAGGTGGAAACGGCCTTATCCAATATCCAGACACCCAGGGGTAACAGGTGCAAGCCATCCCAGGAACAGCTGCGTGGCTTGTCAAGCATGACATCCCAAGCAGACAGACATTGGATCCCCTTGGAATGACACCAGTAAGTGTGCCACTTGCTATGACTGATCATTCCGTGTTTGTACTGTGGCATTATTCTTGGTAAGGGTAGGATGCTGCAAATGGTGAGTGTCATACCGGCCTGGACTACATAATCAGAGAGCTCATCTATGTCTCTTTTCATGTAGTCTAGGGAGGTACATCTCAGGTCATTCACACCAGCATGGACTATGACTGCATCATATTTCTACTTGCTTTGGAGTGACCTGCATACTTCTGTTATGTGGCGTATTTTGGCAGCCTACAGGCAGCTTATTGTACCCTTTCCCTTGTTCATTCTGGTGTGCGGGACAGCAGAGTGTCTGACTATGGAGTCACCTATTACAACTGTATCAGGCATGTTGTTTCTCCTTCTGGCCTGTGACTGTTTGGCACACCAGCTTTGTGTGCCATGTGTTGCATGTGCTATGTTTGGAGGTTTTTTGATTGGGTGTCTTCTTTAGAGGCCTCTGTTGGTGTGCTGTGTTGGTAATTTGTGCCTCCGGGAATGTTTTTCTGTGTTTATGTCTTTGGTTTGCAGTTGTGATAGGTCTATGTGGGACTGTGTTTGTGGTGTGTGTGGTTACCTTCTCCTCCTGACTAGTTTTGGGAGTATTGAGTTGAGGGAGCTCAGCCTCAAGTTTGGATAGATGGTTGCATCTCTCACATATATTTGTATTTCTTGGGTGGAGTTGGGGGTTGTCTGTGTACTTGGGGCAGGTGTAACATTGCCTCAGGATTCACAGATTCAACTTGTTGTGGCTGGCCTTAGTGGATTGTATGTGTGGACATATTTTATTGCCATACTACTTATCAGTGATTACTTCATTGTTTATGTTTGCTCTATCATGTAGTAGCTTCCTCATTCTCTTGCATGGGTTGGTTATGGCTGGTGTCCACCATGCCAGATGCCTGCGTGTATGGCATTGTGTCTTGTTTTAATTTAGGATTGCATAATCCAAGCATTCCTGGCAGTGTTTATGGAATGGCTGTATTACAGGTTCTGAGGTGTGGCCCATATTTTGCACCTGCACAGGACCTTTAATGGATTCCACATCAGTTTGGAGGAGTGCAAATATTGCTTTACACATGTTTTCCACTGTGGTTTTCTGGCCAGGTACTGTGGTCAGGATTTGTATATCCAGTGTGATTACTTTATGGTCTGGTTTTACCAGTGAGCAATACACTTCTCATCTTGCCATCCAGTACCCATGTTGCTGAATATCACATATGCTTACCCCTCTTGTGGGAGTGGTACGTTGTTCCTGGGCATTTTGGTTTATGGATTCTATGAACTTTTGTCCTACACTGTTGGAGCTAGTATAATGCTCCCAGTCTATGTCTGGGTATTTTCAGTCACCCAATATAATGTGGTTTGGAGGACTTGATATATTCATGTATTCCAGCATAGGCCAGGTGCAGTTCCTGGTGTTGGGACAGTAGCCTGTAGCAGGCTATAAACTGGGGGGCAGTTTTAGCCACTGTTACTTGACCATGGCTAGTCCATGCTGCTTCTTGTTGTGGTACCAACATGGGGGTGTGGTTATCCTTGACAATTCTTGCTAGTCACCCTCCTTTTGTAGCTTGTTCCATGTTTTGAGGCTGTACAGCACAGTATGAGGTGTAACCTGGTAGTGTTAGGGTGCTGTTGTGAGCCTTGACTCAGTTTTCTGTTACAGCACAGATATCAACATTCTCCATACTGGGTGAGTTTAGACTGCATGCATCTTGCTGTTTCGACTTATTTTATTATCTTATTCTTATCCCTTCTTATACCTATGGAGATAGGTTTGTGTTTTGAGCCTTACCTATTCAGGGCATGCTGTGGGTAACAACAGCCTTTGCCAGTATCCATACGGCCTGCACTGATAGGTGCACGCCAGTCCTAGCAGGTGGAGTATCATGTCACGCTCAGCATGTCATCACAGGCTGGCACACATTGGATCCCCTTTGACTAACTGCGATGCTTCAGTCAATTATTGCACTTGATCATCTCATTGTCATATTGTGGCATGATGCTTGGTGAGGGTAGGATGTTAGTCAGGGTCCTCAGGTGTGCATATAGTACATGGTGTTACATTACTTAACACATGGCATTCATGCCTCAGGTAGTGCTGCAGGGCTGCCTCTGTCGGATGCACATATTACACTCCCTGTACATGTTTGTGAGCAGGTCATGTCATTTTAGGCATCCCTGTTATTATCTGAGTGAGTCAGAGGGGTATCATTCCCAGGGTTCCTACTGAGCCAGTGTATGTGCTATGCTTTGCCTCTTTGCCAAGGCCAGGGCATACTGGGCACGCCTCCTTCTGCCTACTGGGGCAGGCTCAGGTTGTTCCTCCTCCGAGTCACGCTCTGCCTGTGATGGCCTTGGCAATGGTGGGGGGCTGTTTGGCCCGGCCCTATGCTGGTCCTGCTGCAGCTGTTTTCGCAAGATCATATTATGTAGCATAGCACATACCATGACAATTTGGGTACATGTAGTTGGTGTGTACTGCAAGGCTCCACCAGATGTGTCCAGACACTGGAACCATGACTTGAGCAGCCCAAACACATGCTCTATTACATTACGTGATTGTGCGTGTGCCTCATTATGGCGTTCCTGTTCAGGTGTGTGCATTTCTGATGGGTGTCATCAGCCACGGCTCCAGTGCATAACCTGCATCCCCCACTAGGTGTCCGTGCGGGATGTCCCCATTGGCAAATGTCTGGTACAGCTCGTCAAATGCCAGATGTGGGAATCATGGTAGCTCCCAGGACAGCCAGCACACACATTCATTATTATGCCCTGGGCATCACACACGACCTGGCAGATGATGGAGGAAGCCCTTGCGGTTGATGTATGCCCTACCCGCTCACGGCTGGTGCTTTGATGCGTATGCGTGCAGTCTATTGCACCCACTACCTCAGGGTATTCCGCTATTTGCTGGAAGAGACGCATATTGCTGGCCAATACCTCACGGGCATTGCGGAAATATACATGATCACTGACATGTGCTGACATGGCATCCAGGAACTGGTGCAGTACCCTGGAGGCTGATGCCTGTGATATCCCCATCATATCACCAGTTGGTCTCTGGAAGGTACCTGTTGCTAGTATTCTTAGGCCAACACATACCTTGGTTTCCACTGAGATGGGTTCCCCTCTGTTGGTTCTGTGTGTGAGGTGTGGCCTGCACAGCTCCACTATTTGCTGCAGGAGGTCTCTGTCCACTCTATAGCGCTCTACTATCTCCAGCTCATGTAACCCGTAGTAGGTGACCCTGGGCCTGTACACTCTTCTCTGTCTCCTCACTGTGGGTTGTCTGGCACCATCTGCATTGTCACCACCCTCAGCAAGTCGCCTATGTCTCATTATGACAGCTATGGCAGCCCCTGACATTTTTGCTCTGAGTTCAGCTTTTTCAGTTTTCACTTCTAATAACTTACTCCTGTCTTGCAGTGTCTCTTGAGAGAAACATCCACATGCACTGCTGTTTGCAGAGTTTTAAGTGCTGGGCTGGGCTACTATTCTGCCTGTGTAATTGCCTGCTTCTAATTGTTTTCACCTGCTAGCTCCAGCAGTATTCCCTGCTAGCTTCCTATTAAATCTGTTGCTTCCTTTTTCCCCTCTGTTTCCTCAGGGGGGAGCCGTGTGCAAACCAGCAGAAACATGCTCACAGTGGCTTACACGCGCACACATGCTTATACGGTTCAGAATCTGCTTATTCGGGTTAAAACGCGCGCACACCCGCGCAAACAGTGTTAAACATCTCCCAACACGCTCCCACATCCTCAGTCTGCCTTACACGTGCACACACTGTCTTACTCGCACTTCATGGCGTGCACACGTGCGCATGCACGCCCAGCAAGAAACTTTGGTGTAGGCAACAGTGTACACCTTCCATTTCTTGACTTTCTCATGCTTATCTAGAGGCACACCTCTTTCCATGATATCTGTCTGACATCTGTCATGTAACTCTGACTTCCAATGAACTGCATTTCTTTCTACCATTCCCCCCTGTGATGTCACCTATCTCCTACTCTGTTCCTCCCCCTTCTGTAACTCTTACACTACTCAGACTGTGCTCATTTGCTATGTGACAGTGGAATTCAGTATCCTAACACTCATTTGCATCAGATTGCCTACTAATGCTTAGTTACATCTCTTAGGCTCAGCTTCCCACCTTAGCAACCACTACACGGTGGCCATGTTGGTTTTGGTCTGCTGGTCCCTGCATTGACATTCCATGTATTGCATAAGACCCACATTTGTGGGTTTAAAACCTTCTTTTATGTTTTATACAGCGCAGCCCGTTTGCTGGGGCTGCGCTGGGTTTAAACATCGGCGATCGCCGAAAAAATATATATATATTTTTTATATATTTGCATCAGGTTACCTTGCCAATGGCCACATATTTGGCCATTGACATGCTGCCTGACACATATGCACCCTTTATTTGGAGCTGACATGGCTCCATTGCGATTTTTGCAGAAACGTACTCAGTTGTCAACTGAGTACATTTCTGCAGCTAAAATGGCTCTTACACGGGCTGTTCGGGGCTTCCTGGATCGCTAATCATCCTCATTTGCATGCTATTCGGCTGCAAGTGAGGTGATTAGCTTATCCACGCCCACTCCATGTAAGAGACGTTTTAGCTTGTCTCTTACATGGACTTTGGGCTGTTCCTGGATCGCGAAGGCTGCATGGAGTCTTACACTACTCTTAGACTCTGTGCAAGCCTTCGTGAATCCTGCCCCACTTCTTCAGACCTAATAAAAATGAAACTGCACTCTACTTAAATACCACTCAATCATTGGCACGCCCAAACCTTTTCACATGTCATCATTCAACTATATGCTAGTTAAACTCACACTACCTAAAAGCAGAGTTATACTCAGTAAGCATATACATACTGGCACAAAAATAAACACAAAATAAAAATAAAAACACATCATAAAAAATACATATCCGATGTGCAACATCTTTAAGAACATACAAAAAATGTAAAAAAGATATTGTACTAACTTCATAAATGTGCACTGCAGAAAAAGACAAATGTATCAAGGCAGAACTCCCTGTATAAACAATGCTGACAAACCTACTAAAATATGCAGCATTATATTCATAACAGAATGTTATTTTCCTTAACAATATATAGTCATATACAAGAGTTCAAAACAGCATGTTTACCTATGTAGCAGTCTGGACTTCAGTATGGGTTTGATGGGTACCTTTTCATTCAGCCCCCTTCCCTTGTCTGCTTGAAGCCTCAATATCCACCTGCTCTCTGTTGTCTCAGTCAAATTCACTATATCACCACCTCGTTCATTACCATATACCATTTCTATTACCTGAAACCTAAAACTGTGACTGGCATCAGTCTTGTCAACATGCCTTGCCAATGCATTAGTGTTGTCTTTGTTTCTAATTTTCAATAAATGCTCTCTGATTCTAAATCTCAGCTTTCTATTGGTTTTACCCACATAGTAAGCGGAGCATCTGCTGCATACGGCCAAATAAACAATGTTAATACTATTGCAGTTTGCCTTTATCTTGAAAGAAAAGTCTCTCCTAAGGTCAGGGTGTGAAAACACATTGCTTGTGTCGATATATTGACACTGATTACAGTTCAAACATGGGATCGTCCCCAACTTATCATGACTCTTGAACTCTTGTTTATCCTTAGAATAACACAACATCTGTTTCAAAGATTTCTTATTTTTGTATAGAAACAATGGTTTATCACCAACTATGGGTCCTATCTGAGGATCCTTTGTGAGTATTGGCCAATATTTCCGAATGACATCAGTAACTACTATGACATTACTGGAATATTCAACTGGCACTCTCACATGCCTCTTCTTGAATTTTCCACCTTTCACATGCTCAACATTGTTGATTACCTCCCTCTCAGAGAAATAAGGTTTCCCTCTATCACTCCTAAGCTCCCTGACGTTAGAAACTACACCAGAAACTTCTGCTTTGTTATATCCCCTATTAACAAACCTCTCTTCTAATACCTCCATCTCAGTATTAAATCTCCCTTCCTCTGTGGTCAACCTTGAGGTTCTTAATGCCTGTCCCTTAACCACATTGCTGAAAACATGGTGTGGATGCATGCTAGTCCTATGCAATAGATGATTCCTATGACATTCTTTCCTATGTATCTAAGTAGAAAGTGTCCCTTTATCATCCCAATATACACATACATCAAGGAAGTTCATTTCTTTATATGAAAAACTGACCTCAAATTCAAGGAAGCTTGTGGTACTGTTGATATATTCACAAAAATTGTTCAATCCTGTTAAGTCACCATTCCATAAAATGAAGAGGTCATCTACAAAGCGTTTGTAAAAGATAATCTGACTCCACATACTATTCAACAATGCAAACTGGTTCTCCCAACTAGCCATTACTAAGTTGGCGTAGCTATTGGCACAAGACGTGCCCATAGCTACGCCCTCTTTTTGCAAGTATAGCTTATGTTGGAACTTCAATGCATTATTATCCAAAATAATCGACATTAGCTGGGTAAGTAGGTCAATTTGTATCCCATCATAAGTCCAATCAACAAGTAAATAATCTCTCAGCATTTCAACACCCTGTCCATTAGGGATACATGTAAACAAAGACTTTACATCTAAAGTGACAAAAATCACTGTACCCTGCAATAATAGAACAGTCTTGTTGAATCTAAATAGATCTTCCAAAAACTGTTTGGAATCTCTGAGTATGTTCAGATTTTTATTGACCACTGGTCTCAACTTCTTCTCCACATAAATAGAGCTGGGCTCAGTAATCCAATTTCTCCCAGAGACAATGGGCCTCAACGGGGATGAGCTGCATTCTTGTGAACCTTAGGTAAACCATTTATCACCGGTACCATAGGTTTCTTTACTTTAAAATCGTATAGATCTAAATCAATAATATGTTCTAACAGTATATCATAAAAAATATGTTCTACCTTGGTGATCAATTTCCTTACTTCAGTGAAACTAATCTCACTGTACACATTGTGATCTGATAACATTTGATACATGGTCTTATTATAGTAATCAATATCCATGACTACTATTGGGCCCCCCTTATCAGTCGGTTTGATAACAATCTCAGCATCCTGTTGTAATTTAGTTAGAGCTTCCTCATCTGTCTTGCTCGTGTTAAAAAATCCTCCCTTTCTCTGTCCATTAAGCCTGTCAAATAACTCTGCTTCACATAACAGTGAGAAGGCCTCAACCATTGTATTAGTGGGTGGTATAAAGGTGGTATAAAGGTGCCCGGTTTCCTAAACTCATGTACAACCTCCCCTTCATCTTTAAACATAATCTTTAACAACACATTCCTGTTAAACATTTTAAGATTAAACAAAGTTTCTGTTACCACTGTCCTCCTGGACAGTATAAACGATAGTCCTTTGTTTAACAGTACACATTGAGCATGAGTCAAAGTTTTCTGTGAAATGTTCCAAACAAAATTGTCTTCCAATACTCCCATAGGACTGCATGTAGTCCGATTCGGTTGACACCCATTCACATCCAATCCTTGTGGACTATCAACTGAAATTCCCAAACAGGGACTCTGTAATTTTGTGAATGAAATGCTGCTTGTTGTAGTCAGTAGGGGAGATCTAAATGCAGCTTTAAGTTCTCCTTCTGCCATTCTGCCACATGAGGCCTGGGTACTCCTGTGATGGTTTCCGTCTCATCCGGCTTTTGCTTCCATCTCTGGGAGTCGGGTCTTTGTCCAACTGGGTGGGCAGCGTAAGAAAAACCTGCTTCTCCTTGGGCGATCTTGTCTCTTGCAATACTGCTTCCTGTGTAGATGGTAGTTGCTCATTTCTCTCCACTCAGTCATCTTTATCTAGGGATGCCTTCTTATTCAAATGACCTGCTTCTCTGATGTCCAAAACACTCACTGGCACAGCATTAGCTTTCCGTTTGGCCCCTAACCTCTCCTCAGCAGAAACAACTTCACTGATGTTCACGTTGTCTCCGGGTACATCACTGATTCCAGTCAATGGTTGTATGTTTAAGGTGGATTGCTGTTCAGCACGCTCATTCATGTGATTCCTCGGCCACACAGATACATGGCCTGCCTTAAAATCGGCAATGTCTCTCTGTAGTTTGCCTGCTTATGTCTCATAAGTCTCTCTTCAAATAACCGGACAGAATCCATTGTATGTTGAATTTTCTCCTCTACCAACATACAAGGATAAGTGCAAAACAACTTATCCCTCTGGCAGACAATTTGTTGTAAAATCATATCTTCTTCTTTATCACTGAACTCTAGAAGCAAGCGCATATAATTGAAACTTACTTCCAAATTCAACTGCTGCCATCTAGATAAGAGTTCCAAATTTTGCTCATCATAGGCAGGCATCTTTAGGACTCTAAGTCCTCTGGGTATCACTTTGTTCTTCAAATTTGCTTCAAGATGTGCCCTTTGTGTCTGAATCCTTTTAACTTTGTATAATAAATCTTCCATTCTGTGTACTTCCTTCAAGAATGCTGCAAAATCTACATCACTATAATCATTATTCAATTCATTACTCACATCCGTTGTGTTCTCCAATAACAAATTTGGTTTTCTTTTCACAAAGTCCATCATTTTAGAAGTAAAGGTTTCACCTGATTTCTCAGAAACATTTACCACTCTGTTTGAGCAGTTCCCCTTGCTTATTGTAAAGGAAGAGTCAATGGTAACTGAATTTTCTGCCATCGCTGCCGACCACAAACCAAAAAGAACTGAATATCCAAACACAAACAAGGTAATGGTCAGTAGTACGTAGTCTCTGGACACTATTTCCAAAAATATTCGTCACAAACACACCCAAAGAACTACTCAACGGCTGCATATAAAAATAGTAGATTTATTGGTGAGTGCTTTCCTGGTGTTGAAACACCACTTCTTCAGACCTAATAAAAATTAAACTGCACTTAAATACCACTCAATCATTGACACACCCAAACCTTTTCACATGTCATCATTCAACTATATGCTAGTTAAACTCACACTACTATGTTCTTAAAGATGTTGCACATCTGATATGTATTTATTATGATGTGTTTTTATTTTTATTTTTATTTTGTGTTTATTTTTGTGTCAGTATGTATATGCTTACTGAGTATAACTCTGCTTTTAGGTAGTGTGAGTTTAACTAGCATATAGTTGAATGATGACATGTGAAAAGGTTTGGGCATGTCAATGATTGAGTGGTATTTAAGTAGAGTGCAGTTTAATTTTTATTAGGTCTGAAGAAGTGGCGTTTCAACACCATGAAAGCGCTCACCAATAAATCTACTGTTTTTATATGCAGCCGTTGAGCAGTTCTTTGGATGTGTTTGTGGCGAATATTTTTGGAAATAGTGTCGAGAGACTACGTACTACTGACCATTACCTTGTTTGTGTTTGGATATCCTGATTTCTGCTTTTAAAATAACTGCTTTTACTGTATGGTACTTTTATCTGATGAAGTCTCCAATAGTTGATGATGAAAGCATTTATTTCATTGTGGTTTTCTGTGAATAAAAAGCGACTACAACTTTTCCTTGTGCCTTGGATTCATTTTGCAACTGATTTTGTGGTCCACATGTGCCTGCCAGATTTCTTGTTTCATTGCAGTTTGTGTTTCTGGTGTATTTTCAGTGAAGTCTTAGTATGTGATGGGCCTTCACCTAACCCACAATGCACCCATGTACACAATAGTAATGCAACCCCATATAGCACAGTGGATACACCTATACAAAACTATGTGAGAATATGTTACAGCTCCTGCAAATATGCTACTGTGATTACCAATGTGTTGCACTGCAGTGAACCCCACCACAACTGAACATGAAACATATTGCAATATGGTTACGCTTAACAGTTGTGTACATGGCAAACCTGGCAGCCCTTAACATGTCTAGGGTATAGGTGACCCATAACATGATAGTTCACACTCACCAGCTACAGACTGATGTTCCCCAGCCACACTGGAATTACCTATGGAGTTGCTGGGGAGAGGTGTTGTCAGCACGCATACATATGGCAATGGTACAGGATAATATGTGCATTTATCAACATGTACAGTACAAGATGTGATACTACCCAAATTGCTGACATTCACAATACGTGTGACATGTGTGCATTAAAAAACCCTACCCACAAATGCAGATTGAACTGACATATGCATACAGGTAGGCAGTGGCAGCCACTATGAATGATACAGTATTAACATGAAGACCACTGGAGGCTTACCTAGATGCTCCTTGGCTGTGGAATCTGTGCCACCCACCTCCATGACACATGTACTGATGCTTTCCTGCAAGCTGATGGCTGACCCCAGGTTTGCCAGGAACTCCTCTGTGACTGAGAGAGGTAGCTGAGTAGCCACAGCAGGGACCCTTTGCCATGCATGGTGCATAAGATTGGTAGCACAGTGTCAGATCTGTTCATAGTTCCTGCCCCGGTGGCCTACATTATTTAGTGTTGCTACCAGGTCTGCCCACAGGACAGTACATTGTTGCTTGTTATGATGGCTCCTTGACAACCGCATTGGGTGATGGAGTCTCAGCGCATGGATAATTGCACAGGTCTCAGCTTCTGAGAAGGCTGGGTTGCAGCTTCTGTACATTCCACCTAAAAGAGATGAACAGGGGAAGACATCACACGCCTGTGTACATTGCTCACCATTATGTACAGACCCTGCACATCCACTTTTGCCAGCAGTATCCACCGCTAATCCTTACATCATACCCCCACCATCTATCAACACAGTATGTCTGCAGTTTCAACTGATAATACAGCATACATTGCCCCCCTGATCCCGATGTTTCATGCTACTTACTGCATGTGCTATGAGGTGTTGCACTGCATGTAGCTGTTGCACCTATTACTGCTTATTCATTGGCTGTCTACATGGTCTGTTGTGGTGTCAACCTCCTGCTGTAGTAGTAATTGCCTGGTCTGTAGGCCCACCCCTCAGGTCTCCCTGGTCTTCCTTCCTCAAATTCTGGACTATATGGGTGGACAATGTCCTACAGGTTCCCCAGCCAGTGTAGTTGATATTGATGTCCTGGCACTGTGTAGCACCTGTCACATGTACACAGATGGATAACCATCTACAGACACCACCAACGAACATACTGAGTGAGAGATGCAATGACTGCAGGAACTTCCAGTCCATAGTCTTTGCCTGTCAAGGCTGCATATCTCTCCCCAAACAGGCTGTCATCATAATCAGTACACCTCACACAACACCCATACCTACACAACATACACAAACATCTGCAGTGGTTCTCAACACACACATCCACAAACAAAGGGGATCTCTGAGGCCAAGACACACTTGAATGCCACAGCCATATACAGCACATACCACACATGGCCACACACCTGTGTCCCACAACCACACAGGCATGAACCCATGTCAAACATGTTACACATAGGGGACTCCAGTGGAGACACACTAGTGTGCCTCTGACCTGGCTGGGTATGTGGATGGTCGCAGTTACTTTTCTGATAGTTGACAGACTCGGCCATATTGCATATACACTGCTGTCTCCCACCAATAGGTATTGTCATGGGTCTGTCACTGTACATGCTGGTGTGCCTGACCTGACCTGATATGTATGTCTATGGACTATATGCAGTGAGACATGAGTGAACAAAGTGGTTATGTGTCCCAGGAAGGTATGTCCCTAGCCATATGTGGTATTCTGCTATCACCCAGCTGGATGTTGCAATACAATCAGGGAATGATTGCCCTTAATATGTGCGCATTTATCCTTTGATATTCCAGGGGTTCCAGTACCTGTGAGTCTAAGATGTTATGGTACACAGACCATGATGATCTGTGAGAGAGGCACTCATCTGTCTTCACTGCTATTCATGTGTCTGGCAGTGTTTCCCACCAGCCCCATAGTGACTGCATTAGTAACATTGGTGAAGTTATCATTACCAACATACAAGTGTCAGAACAGCACACATTGAAGGCCATGCTGATAAACGCTAGAGGTGTACACATGACTTTGTCCTCATTGCAAGCAGTCCTAAGCTGGGAAAAGCAGACATCTGTGCACTCACACAGACCATGGTTCAAGGCTGCAGAGACCACCCCAGGCTTACATGGTAAGCCATCCTATCATACATGTAGAAGGCAAAGTGTAGTCAGTAATGTCATGGGACAAGGGGTTTCTGTATAAATGAGACACATACACATCTCCACACTGTACAGGCAGTAAGATGTACACAAGACACTGCAGGGGCAGTCCACCATTGCTAACATGAAACTATGCAAATCAGAGCTAGGTACCAGCCACTACATGTGACCAAAATGCCCATTCTGCCTATATTGACCTCATTAACTGTATTAGGAGTCAGGTCTGCACCATGATCCTGGATCAGTGCAACAACCCTAACATACATTTTAATACGTTCCCATGCCAGCAAACAAATGACCAGAAAGCCATCAACAGTGGATGTACAAACAGCTTGGTGCAGCCAAGGGCTACCCCCACATGAGGTGAAGGTGCATTGCAGCTGTCGTCACTCAACATTGGTTACCACTGCAGCATCCCTACAGTGTCATCCTCCATGGCAAAGCAACCATCATGCAGTCATGTTTGCAGTCATAATCTCCCACAATACCCAGCTAGCTAGGCTCAGCCATATTTACACCTCCAATGTGGAATACATCCTCCTGTGGGGGTGTTACACAGCCTCACAGCCTCCAACCCCTCATTGAGGACTGGCACCAATATGCACACATACACACAAGTGCTATGTGTTCATTTGTATACATGCATGTAGTCAATTGTACCTGACAGGTCTACATCATCCTCTGCTAGAATATGTACACCTGTCTGGTGGACATGTGCAATACATACTGTCCATAACAGGGATAACATACTGCTGTCCAAGACAAAGTATGGACAGGTGCCCATTCTAGAGCAATGTCACCTTATTGTGTACATGAGATTGGGATTGGTCCTGCAAACCTGCACAACAAACACAGTGCTTACACTGTCTATATCCACTACAGTCATCTCCCTACTGCACATATATCTGCAACAGAACAGGTAGCAGCTGCTCATTTGTGGTGTGCAAGGACACCAGCTATACCAGTGCTGTTGATATAGCATACTGGATGCATGACAGCATTGGTATAGGCTTCACACCCTGTGTTCCACATCAGTATATCATTATATGCACAGTACCTCTCCTGTCTCTTATATGTGGGGAACAAGTCACTACTGCCATATGATAGTCATGCTATACTTCTGCCATGGGGGCCTATCACATCACAGAATTTATTCTACTTGAACCCAAGCATAACCTTGCAACACCAAAAGGAACTGTATTGAAATGAGGATGGAGTACTGCCTTTGTCCCATCCGTTTGATGGACAACCGCTGTCACCATTTTATACTAAGGTGGGGCATCTGCCACTCAGTAACATGATAGACTCAGCAGTCTAACTAGGCTATTCTACAAGGCCATAACATAGTTCAAGTGAACCCCATTAACAAGGACATGTGTGACCTGGACACACTCCATTATGCACACTTAAGCTTTGTCAAGGAAGGGTTCATGTCTGCTACACTCAGGTGACCTCGATGACACAGTCACCAAAGTCGTGGATGTGGGGGGGGGGTGACACTTAAAAATGCCTATCTTGAGCTGGACAAACTATGTGACAGTATAGCCCACATGGCAATCATAGATATAACACTGCCAAATATGCATCACACCATATGTTACCATCAGGGTAGCACACCAGTGCGCTGACATGGCCCACCTATTCTACATAGGGAAATGTACCACAAGTGGTTTAGCCATAAGTAGGTGTTGTGAAGATTGGGTGAAGATAGATGAAGGCTGCCAGCCTAGCCAGATAGAATTTTGGAGATAATTCTGTCATCTGTAAATATTAATGTAGATCACAGGCTTGTTGTCTTAAATGGTAAACATAGTGTTACAAATGAAAATGGAAAAAATGTCAACAGTGCACTCTGCTGACCAAGTAAAGCATGTTGTGACCCTTTGATGTAAACATGGCTCCGGCCGGTCTAGATGAAGGAATTCTTGCTATTGTTTTAAGGCCATAGTTAATGGCCAGAATTTGCATGCATAAATGTCCTTAATGACATTGCTTCCTGACCTGCTTTGAGCTTACTTAAAGAATGTAGCCTGTTAGCCTGGGAACCCCAGGAAAGTGTGAAGAATGATGTAATGTGAATCAGGACTGTAATATCAATTTAAACAGAGAAAATCAGAGAGCATTAAGCATTTTTGTCTTGACCATCCAACTCATCTGCACTCTGCCTATGTTCTATAAGTAAGTTTATTTTAGACTTGTGTTTTCTCTTAGAAAAGGCTAGAAACTAGAAAGATTAGTCCAAGTGTTTTTCAGTGATGTCAGAACTGTACTACTGAATTATTTTAAGTATTTCTCTGTGATCTCTCATCTCTTGACTAGCACTGTGTAGTAAAAAGTATTGTCTTGTGTTTTGACTACTTGTTACTAAATGGTTTTAAACCTTCTCAACCGTGGCTGTTTTTGTAGAGATAATTTAAGCTCTTTAGACTACTTGTATGCCTTTAGTAAAATTGTACAAAGCCACTCCAATAGCTTTAGCTGTGGGCTATACTACCAATTGGATAATAATATTGCACAGTAATAATTGGACACCCTTTTAAGGGCCTGTGTGTAGCTGATAAATATTAGTGGGTGGTGGCAGCTGATACTACCATATAGTCTGGGAAAAGGGGGCACAGCTGTAGAACCTGTGCCAGCCTTCCCCAGTAGTGTCTGTGTGGTTATATAAACTCTTCTCAAAGTGTGTGTGTGTGTGTGTGTGTGTGTGTGTGTGTGTGTGTGTGTGTGTGTGTGTGTGTGTGTGTGTGTGTGTGTGTGTGTGTGTCAGCTACTTAAGCAGGAAAACAAAGCACTGGTTAGACAGAGAGGGTGCTGGAAGTTTTAGCTTGCCCGCTAGGCTGAGATCTGGACCCTATAGCTGTGCCAGTGGGGAGTCTTATTGAGGACCTGTAGAGCAAGGTAGCGACCAGCCCCAGACTGACTGTGATCTTTGTGTGCTCTTAAGGGAAATTGCACTTTACTGTGGGTATTTGTTATCCTTTACTCCTGTATGAGATGCCCCTCACTGGTGTTAGTGGTGAGGATTGAGGCTCCTTGATTGCTGGGCCTGGGCATGGGCATCACATATTAATTGTTTGGCAGTGGTGGGATATCCACACCACATATTAATTGGTTGACAAATACTAATTGGCTTGTAGTGGTGTGGGTAGAGTGAATTCCTGTAGCTTATGTACAGTGAGCTTTGAAGGTGTTTTGTACTCTAAATGAGCCACGCAGTGAATACTCAGAGTTCCGATCACAATTGTTTTATTTCTTTTGTTAGCTTAGTTAGTCAGTGGTATCTGGCAGCATGTCAGCAGAGGAGTATGGAAAGCTGAAAAGGAGCCAGCTGGCTGAGATGTGCCAGGCTAGGGGACTGGTGCATGGAATCCTGACTTAGGCAGACCTGATTGCAGCCTTGGTTACAGCTGCATCAGAAAACAGCAACCAGGAGGACAATCAGAATGGCAGTAGATATATAATACCCTCGGAGGATGGACAGCTCATCCTTTTTGCAGAGGACTTAAAAATCCATCTGGAGCTAAAGAGACTTGAGTTGGAGGCCAGGCATTTGGAGATAGAAGCAGCTGACAGACTGAGGAGTCTACAGGCTGAGGAGAATGAAAAACTGCTATGCCTGGAAGCCAAGGAAAAGGAGAGGCAGAAGCAGCATGAGAAGGAGATGCTGACTCTTTGCCAGAGTCATGGAGGTAATGGGGAAGGGAGTAACTGGACCCCAGAAGCACAACAGGACAGTAAATTTCTTCCGCAGTTTAAAGAGGGGGGATACATTTGATAGTTTCATTCATATGTTTGAGAGGGTATGCAAACAGTATGGTGTTGACCAAAGGCTCTGGGTACGGTTCCTGACACCCTTACTCCATGGTAAATTTGTAACTGTTTTGTCAAAAAATGTATGACGTTGAATTTTTTGATTATACTTTTGGTTAAAATCACTTGTTAGAATTGTTTAAGATAACACTTGAAACATAGGAAAAAGTTGTGAGGAAAGACACAAGGCAGATGAAAGTGCATGTGAATATGATGCTGAACTGGGCACTTATTTCCATAGGTGGGTGAATGGATGTCAGATCACCACTTTTGAAGGGCTGGCAGACCTTTTGGTGAGGGAACAAGCCCTTAGCACTTTGCCTGAGGACATGAGGATTTGGTTAGCTGATAGACAATGTGCTACTTCAGATGAGTTTGGGAAGAAGAGAGACCTATACCTAGCAAGCAGGAAAGCCCTGCACAGGAAAGGGACCCCCAGTACTGCTCATGGGTCTAAAAGAACCCATGGTGGGCAGCTCAGACTGCCCTAACAGAATCTGCCAGTAACAGAGGAAGCCACTAGTCCAGGTACATATCCAAGACCTAGTGTTAAATGTTTTGAATGCAACCAGTGGGGCCATGTGGCATACAGTTGTCCACAGAGGCAAGGTGGGGTTCAAAATATGAGGGACCCAGTAAGTGGGAAAGACAAAATGCCAATAGTAGGTTGTCTTTAGACAACAGGGGTACCGAACTACCATCCTGCAGATGTCCTGATAGGGAAGGATTTGGATGAGGCAGTACCATGTGCTTATGCAGTTACAGGCAGTCAGGCTAGGAGACAAGCATGTGGGTCTGGTAGCCTGGGGAAGACCCAGCCAGACTGCATACTTGCTGCCAGGACTGGTGAGGTGGTTACTTCAAGGAGGGAGCTACCCTGTAGCAATAAGACTGAAGGTAAGCTACAGCTGCTTGGGAGTACTGATGGTCCCTTGGACAGAGTGACTGCAAAGGTAGAGGTTAGTAGTAGTACCCATGCTGACAGTGAGGCACCACTGTCAGAGGATGCCAGACGTCCTGTGGAAGGGGAGCTGGGAAGGATTACAAGGAGAGAGTTGAGACAGGATCAGCTCTCAGACCCTACATTGCAAGGCCTGAGGCAGGTAGCTAGGGAGGCACCTGATTCTCAAGGAAAGGGGGAAGCTGTATACTGGGACAAAGGGTTACTGTACAGAGAGTGGACCCCTGAGGGAGGGCTAGAAGGTGAGAGAGCACAGCAGTTGGTAGTGCCTGGAGCCTACTATCTGGTGCTTCTAGCCATAGCCCATGATATTCCCTTTGCAGGTCATATGGGCATAAAACATACGAAGAGGTGTATAATGCAGAACTTCTATTGGCCTGGAATTTCCAGAGATGTAACAGGGTACTGCAGGACTTGTGAGCAGTGCCAAAAGGTAGGCAAGGCAGGAGACAAAGTGAGAGCTCCTTTGATGCCTTTGCCTATGATTGAGGAGCCATTTCAGAGGGTAGCTATGGATATTGTGGGTCCTCTGAGTACCCTAAGCTCCACAGGGAAAAAGCATATCCTAGTGGTAGTAGATTATGCTACACAATACCCTGAGGCAGTGTCTTTTTCCTCCATTGAGGCAGAAAAGGTGACAAATGCTTTGTTAGAAATTTTCAGCATTGTAAGTTTCCCAAAATAAATACTGATTGACAGAGGTGCCAATTTCATGAAAGACCTGCTGGATATTCTGTGGAAGTCCTGTGGGGTGAAGCACATGAAGACCACCCCCTACCATCCCCATACTAATGGTCTTGTTGAGAAGTTAAACTCTACAATCAAGTCCACGCTATGGGCATTTGCAGATCAGTTTAAGAGGGAGTGGGACAAATATTTGCCCCATCTGTTGTTTGCTTACAGAGAGGTTCCCCAGGAATCCACAGGTTTTTTACCCTTTAAGTTGCTGTATGGGCATAGGGTGAGGGGACCTCTAGATTTAATTTGAGATGAGTGGGAAGGTAAGTGTGAGTCTCACAAGGAGTCTGTTGTTGCCTACATCCTAAACCTCAGGACAAGGCTCAGGGAACTCATGTTTGGCCCAGGAGAACCTGGCAGAAGCCCAACAACAGAACACCGTGTGGTATGACAGGAATGCTCAAGCTAGAGAGTATGCTGTGGGGCAGCAGGTAATGGTTCTCATTCCTGTCAGACACAACAAGCTGCAAGCAGCTTGGGAGGGACCCTACAAGGCAGTAAGAAAGGTAAGTGATGTTAAGTATATGGTGGAACTGTTAGGCAGAAGTCAGGGGCACAAATTGTACCATGTTAACATGATGAAACCTTACCATGATAGGGAGGATCTTGTGCTGAGCATTTGAAGTGGATTGCAGAGATCTGGGGACTGTTCTCCTCAGCGAGGCTTGGGCTGACACCTCAGTGGAAAGGGTAGCAATGTCCCAGCAGCTATCTCCTACTCAGGTTTGAGAAATTCAAACAGTGTTGCAGGAATTTGGGGACATGTTCAATGGGAAACCAGGGTGCACCCACCTGGGGCAGTACCAGGTGGATACAGGACCCCAAAGGCCTATTAGGCAGCCCCCTTATAGAGTGCCTGAGAGAGTCAAACAGACTCTGAGGGAAGAGGTACAGGAAATGTTGGAACTATGGGTGATTCAAGAGTCCAACAGTCCCTGGGCCTCCCCAGTAGTGCAGGTGCCAAAGAAGGATGGCAGCACCAGGTTCTGTGTGGACTACAGGAATTTAAATAGTCACACAGAGTCAGATGCTTACTCCATGCGTAGGACAGATGAGGCCCTAGAGCAGCTGGGTGGGGCTAAGTACCTTACAACCATTGATCTTACCAAGGGTTTCTGGCAGGTGCCCTTGACTCCCAGTGCTAGAGAGAAGTCAGCCTTTGTGACTCCTTTTGGCTTGTATGAGTTCAACAAGATGCCCTTTGGGATGAAGAATGCCCCAGCAACATTCCAGAGGCTGGTAGATCATATCCTGGCAGTAGTAGGAGGGTTTGCCCTTGCTTACCTAGATGATATTGCCATCTACAGCCATTCCTGGCCAGAGCACCTTCAGCATGTCAGGGAGGTGCTGGACAGACTACAGAGGGCAGGGTTGACCATTAAGCCAAGAAAATGTCCAGTGGGTATGGCCGAGGTCTCCTACCTAGGACATAGAGTGGTGAGTGGTAAGATAAGGCCAAAACCTGCCAAGTGGAAGCCATTCAGGCATGGCCTTCACCTGTTACAAAAACGCAGGTGAGGGTATTTTTAGGGACAGCAGGGTACTACAGAAAGTTCATCCCCAGTTATAGTACCATAGCTGCTCCCCTCACAGACCTGACAAGGAAGAACAGGCCAGATAAGGTAGTGTGGACCCCAGCATGTGAGCAGGTAGTCCAAATGCTTAGAGAAGCTTTGGGAGGACCTCCCATGTTAGCCAGTCCAGATTACACCAAATAATTTGTTCTGCAGGTGGATACTTCAAACCATGGGGTGGGGGCTATACTTAGCCAGATTTCTTCAGAGGGGGAAGACCACCCAGTGGTTTATCTCAGTCGTAGGCTCCAACCCAAGGAGGAATGCTATGCCACTTTAGAAAAGGAATGTCTAGCCATAGTGTGGGCACTGCAGAAACTTCAGCCTTTTCGGTATGGAAGGAAATTCACTGTTATGACAGATCACAACCCCCTAACATGGTTAAACGGAGCCAACCAGCAAAATGCCAAGTTGCTACGATGGAGCCTGGGGTTGCAAGCATATGACATGTCCATGCAGCACCACAGTGGGATTAGCAATGCCAATGCTGATGGGCTCTCAAGACAGGGAACGGGGTAAGGTATACTCAGATAGACCTAACTCCCTCAAACAGCATTTCTCAAGGGTCACTTGAAAAACTAGCTTGAGTTCTCCGGGGGGGGGGGGGGATATGTGAAGATTGGGTGAAGATAGATAAAGACTGCCAGCCTAGCCAGATAGAATTTTGGAGATAATTCTGTCATCTGTAAATATTAATGTAAATCACAGGCTTGTTGTCTTAAATGGTAAAAATAGTGTTACATATGGAACTGGAAAAAATGGAACAACAGTTCTCTCTGCTGACCAAGTAAAACATGTTGAGACCCTTTGATGTAAACATGGCTCTGTCCGGTCTAGATGAAGGAATTCTTGCTATTATTTTAAGGCCATAGTTAATGGCCAGAATTTGCATGCATAAATGCCCTTAATGGCTTTGCTTCCTGAACTGGTGTGAGCTTACTAAAGCATGTAGCCTGTTAGCATGGAAACCCCAGAAAAGTGTGAATAATGATGTAATGTGAATCAGGATTATAATATCAATTTAAACAGAGAGAATCAGAGAGCATTAAGCATTTTTTGTCTTCACCATCCAACTCATCAGCACTCTGCCTGTGTTCTATAGGTAAGTTTATTTTAAACTTGTGTTTCCTCTTAGAAATAGCTAGAAACTAGAAAGATTAGACTAAGTGTTTTTCAGTGATGTCAGAACTGTACTACTGAATTATTTTAAGTATTTCTCTGTGATCTCTGATCTCTTGACTAGCACTGTGTAGTAAAAAGTATTGTCTTGTGTTTTGACTATTTGTTATTAAATGTTTTTAAACCTTTTCAACTGTGGCTGTTTTGTAGAGATAATTTAAGCTCTTTAGAGTATGTGTATGCCTTTGGTAAAATTCTACAAAGCCACTCCAATACCTTTAGCTATGGGCTATACTACCAATTGGATAATAATATTGCACAGTAATAATTGGGCACCCTTTTAAGGGCCTTTGAGTAGTTGATAAATATTAGCAGGTGGTGGCAGCTGATACTGAAGCTGAATAGCTGAAATGATAGCTGAAAGCAATAAGTTAAATACAAAACACCATATTACGGCTAAAGTCCTGTTTTGCTGCCATGTCAGAGCAATCCTTAATTGTTTTAACTGCTGTACTATGAGAAATATGGAAATGTCTGCGTTGCGATATTTAAGTACTGTTGTATACAATTGTTGATAGTTTACTACTGCTATATCTGTGATAGAACTGTCTCTTTAAATTCATGGGCTACCTAACTTATCTGGTATATGTCACTAAGTAAGGTGTTTTTTATGTCAAGGGCTTCATATGGGAATGCATAACAGTTGTCTGAGCCATTTTTCCTAATCACTTTGTACCTGTGTAAATAGTGTAACATGCTGCTACTCTTAAACCCAATACCCCCTCCTGCCTGGGTGATCATTTATTATTACAATTACTTTTTACAGCACTTCTCTCTTATTCCCCTTTCAGAGACCTTAACATAATAATAATTTTTGTCTCCATCTTTTCATTTAGTGACCACTGTCCCTGAAAATGGGTTCTCTCTCAGTCCCCCACTTGCTGAATCCTTGGCCATTGGCAGCATCTGCAGTGGAGAAATCAGCCACAAGGACTCAAGGGCTTTGGACAGAAGATAGGTTAATGTAGGTGTCTAGCTACGTTTTCCTCTTAGCCTGCTACTGTAGAAAGTACCTGGTCTAAAGCAGAAATAACTGGCTCTACCAACACGGCTATGGACGGCATCTGCACCCCCACCCCATCTGTTGTAAATACATTCCCCAGTTAACTTTTTCTTTTTAGTTATCAGTAAAAAATAAAAGCTCTAGGCGAAGGTAACCCTGTAGATACACTGGAACTGCCCACTTGTAAAATAGAGGCAAAAAGCTACTTAAACTGCCACTTTTTGTCTGCTTCAGACTGGGTGTCTACCCAGAAAGGACACAGTTGAAATCAGATCTATATATTGTTTTCCCTACCAGATTCTAATAACTCCTAACAATTTGGCTATTTAGACACTTTCCCTACAATATTTAGCCTGGGGGGTTCTAGCCCGCTCCGTTCGCTACACTCACTTCACTCCCCTCCCTGCCCCTATTCCCACCTGCCCCCAGTACCTCTACATTTATTCTTAGCCTTAACCCCACCCCTAATTGCCAGCAATTAGGCTACACCACTACTCACCCCCTCCCCCTACATCCAATACAATCATGCTACTACCTAATATAATAACAATCCTAACCTGCGTGGTTCTAGCTCACATTACATCCTACCAAGGCTCCACAGTCACATGCCCCAACAACTTTCACTGTACTCCCCCAACACCCTCTCTCAAACATTTACACAACCCCTGCCACCAAAACCATCCTCCCAATATACACACTCCATTACCAAACACCTAATACACTCAAAAATAAAATATCCCTAGGATACCATAAGCATTTTACTATGTATATAAAACATATCCTAAATACCCTCTATAAACTAGCCCTCACTGGAGACATCCATCCAAACACTGGTTCTCCCAAATCCAACCCAACGACAAACCCTAGTCCAAGCAACCCCCCACAACTCAACTCCTAGCCAACAACAAATCAACAGACCTACTTATAATGTCCCTAAACATCAGAAGCATATGAAATAAAATCCGAGAACTACACACCAGCATAAGCATATATTCCCCAGATATTCTCTTCCTAGCTGAAACTTGGCTCAAACCTCACATCAAAAGTGAGGAAATACTTCCACCTGAATACAACATCCTTCGCATAGACAGATTGTTCAAAAAAGGAGGTGGTGTAGCATTGATATTAAAATGCCACCTCAATATTTAACTCCTGAACTCATCTTCCCCTCACCACAATAATGAAGAAATCCTTTATGCCAATCTCAAACTAAACCCAAACAAAGCAATCAATATCATAGGATGCTATTTCCCACCAGGGCAAAATATCACACCCCTAAAAAAATCTCCTGAGCTGGGCTACTCTATCTCTACCCCAGGAAACCATCATTCTTGGTGACTATAACATCAACTGGCTATCCTATAATAACAGTCTCCCAACCATTCACCTTAATCTCCATGGGTTCACTCTACTCATTCAATACCCTACCCAACCCTAACAATCATACCATACTTGACTGGATCATAGTCAACAAAGCCCCTTACTCTTACCTAGCAGGGTGCTTACCTGACAGTCTTAGTGACTACTCCCCCACTTTCTTAATTCAGCACCACACAAACAGTCTGAAGCCCATTATCCACAGGCAAATACAGAACAAGTCCAACTTCATCCTCAACTCCGTCATCTCCTCCCTGCAAAAAATTAACTGTTCACCACTAAAATACCTCAACCTAGATGAGGCTGTCCACTTCTTCAACAGTGCCTTCCTCTACATTCTTAACACCCATGCTCCTGTACGAAATGCCAAAGTCAGATCCAGGCGTGCCCCATGGTTACAAGAGACCACCAGAACCCTAATGAAATCCAGTGATAAGGCCTGGGAGCACTGGCAACTAACAAAACATAATTCAGATAGGCAATCATTCCTTGAACTGCTCCATAAAGCCAAAACGCATATAAAATTAGACAAATGCCTCTACTATAAATCCACCCTAAACTCTACCAACCACAACCCTAAGCAATTCTGGTCTACTATTAACAATATCCTCCACCCAGGGAAGGTTGATACCTCCCAGCCGTCCATTTCCCCCTCCTCGAGCAGTATTGCTGAATCCTTCAACAAGCACTTCACTGAAACTATAACATCTCTAAGCAAACAACACTTCCTTACAACAGCCCCCCCAACTCCTAACCCTAAATCCCCCACTCCTCTTTTCTTCTTCACCTCAGTACCTACCTCCAACATGAAAAGACTATTGTCAAAACTTAAACCCACCAAACTCGCAGCTGACAACCTCCCCTCTGAATACTTGAAAATTGCATCTGATACACTAGCCTATCCAATTTCAATTCTAATCAACCATTCCATAACAGAAGGCTATATTCACTCAATATGGAAAATATCCCACATCATTCCCCTCCACAAAGGCACCACCTCCACTGACCTCTCCAATTACCACCCCATTGCTATCCTCTCCCCTGTCTCCAAGTTACTTGAAAAATGTATCAACACCCAGGTCTCCAACTACCTCCTAGCTAATAATCTTCTTTCCAAAACCCAACATGGTTTCAGGCCATATCACAGCACTACCTCTGCTCTCCTTCACCTACACTATACTTCATCACAAAAATAATGGCCTCTTCTCTACTGCCATATTTCTAGATCTCTCAAAGGCCTTTGACATGGTATCTCATGAGCTACTACTCTCTACTCTCCCCAACCTCTCCTTCTCACAACCAGCCTACAACTGGTTCCATAGCTATCTACACAGACACCAGCAATCAGTAATCTGGGACAATAACCTATCACCTCACCTCCCAGTTACTCTCAGAGTTCCCCAAGGTTCTATCCTTGGCCCTATGCTATTCTCACTTTTCACTAACAACCTACATACTGCCACCACACAAGCATCTCTTATACAGTACACAGATGACTCTACTCTCATCTGCTCTGCCACCAATATACCATAACTACAACAAATCACACAAGAATCATTCTCTTCTGTAGAAAGCTGGCTATCCAATGCTCAGCTCCTACTCAACCCAAGTAAGACAAAACTTCTCCTGTTCCAACCTTCCGAAGCCACCCAAAACACTCCCCACTTCAACATTCTTGCCAATGATAATACCATCATCTCTCCATGAGAACACACAAATTACTTGGTGTGGAAATAGAAAACAAACTTAGATTTGACACCCACATATATCTCACAATAAAAAAGTTCACAAGAAACTTGGTGCATTATATCAAAGCCGCCAATTCTAACCAAGGCATATAGAATCTCCATAGTCAATTCCCAGCTAATCTCCACCCTACTCTATGCATCCCCGATACTTACCAACCCTAGACAGACAGACATACACAGGCTGAATGCTTGTTACAGCAAAATTGCTAAATTTGCCACTGGAACCTCCTACCACAGCCATCATTGTATCTCCCTTAAAGAACTAAACTGGCTAGAACTCCCACAACTCCTTCACTTTAATCAACTCACCCTCACTCATAAACTTGTTAACCACCCCCTTAACATCGCTTCCCTTTAAACCCTTTTCCAGCCTTATCACTCCACTAAGCCCCTAAGATCAAGCAACAAAAATCAACTCACTGTTATCAAACCCAAAAACTCAGCAGGAGAAGCCATATTTTCATGTACCAGATCTAAACTTTGGGACAATCTTCCACCCTCTATAACTACTCTACCTTCCAGCAGCCTTTTCAAGACTGTGCTCAAATTCCACTTAAATTTGCACTGGCTTTGTCCTTGTTGTAACCCAGACCAACACCCCCCTGCTTACCCCCCCCCCACCTAGACTCTTAACCCAACTATACTACCGCCACTACTAACCACAGTCAGAAATAGCTAGTTGTCTTTACATACTTTAACATCTTGTCTGACAACGTTGTTACTAATATTATAAATGACAAGAAACTATCTTAACTTGCAACATTTTCTGTATATACTGTTGATAATCAATATCTTGTTATTGTATTAAAGCCAACAACCTGTAATGTTGTTTACTATTGCTGCAACTTTGTATCTCTGTCATGTACATGATGTGGAACTTTTCTCCCGGGCATTCGCTGAAAAAGGATCTGTGTCCAGTCGGAATTTCCCGGTAAACAAATGTAAATAAATAAAATAAATAAATACTGCCATATAGTCTGGGAAAAGGGGGCACAGCTGGAGAACCTGTGCCAGCTTTCCCCAGGAGTGTCTGTGTGGTTATATAAACTCTTCTCAAAGTGTGTGTGTGTGTGTGTGTGTGTGTGTGTGTGTGTGTGTGTGTGTGTGTGTGTGTGTGTGTGTGTGTGTGTGTGTCAGCTACTTGGGCAGGGACACAAAGCACTGGTTGGATAGAGAGGGTGCTGGAGGTTTTAGCTTGCCCACTAGGCTGAGATCTGGACCCTATAGCTGTGCCAGTTGGAGTCTTATTGGGGAGCTGGAGAGCAAGGGAGTGACCAGCCCCAGACTGACTGTGATTTCTGTGTGTTCTTAAGGGAAATTGCACTTTACTGTGGGTATTTGTTATCCTTTCCTCCTATTTGAGACGTCCCTCATTGGTGTTAGTGGTGAGGACTGAGGTTCCTTGATTGCTGTGCCAGGGCATTGGCATCACAGGTGTGTAACCTGTTGTTCCATGTTTGGGCCTCTGTTATGTGTGATGTACACATCTGAGGTGCATGTAATAGCCATTAGCCTATGTCCAACCATGTCTGCAGGCAACTGCATGCTGTGTGCCATCACTGGATTCCCTAGTGATGCAGACATCTGCCAAGGACGGTCTCACACAGACACTTAACCATTGCATGACACATTGCCTCATGCCACATACCAGGACATGCAGTGTCATTCCCATATATTATGAGAGTACAAGCAGCATCCTAGGGTCATAGGTTCATAGGTAGATACTAGGCTATCAGCCCAAGGGCCTAAGTAAGCCTAGCCAACAAGGTTCCCTGGCTTATGCCACCCAAGAAAGTTATTTTCCTGTGCCCCTGTCGAGCAAAGCCACAGAACTGATCCCCAGGGTGTATTTCCTATTTCCCATCCACTCATCAAGATTTTTTTTGAAGAGTGCTAATGAAGAACTTTGCTTGACGTAGGTAGGTAGCTTATTCCAGAGTATGGGAGGTCGCTGGGACAGGAATCTATCCCTCCAGCAGGTCCTGTTTATTGTGGTGACAAGGTTTAGGTCCCTAGAACATGTAGCTCGGAGGGATTGGGATTTCTTATCAGTGGTCTGATATTCATTAATATCTTGCAGTATAATTCCCCTTTGTAATCTGTGTAGATGCTGATCTCTCACAGTGTAAGTTTCCTTTAAAATACCTTTACTGTCTAGACAGATTTTATAACTACCATAGCATCTAGTTTGTACATAGCTGAGCATTGTTCATCAAGGTGTGCAATCAGTCATGAGTGCGCTGTGGATACAAGTCTTTGGCAACATGACATGTCGACACAATGTTCCTTCCATTGTAAGATAAAACTTCTACATGGCCCATGTTATACATAAGGGTATGTCATCACGGTGCATGTGGTATAAACATTCCTGCATCCCCCCCAATGAGGGCCATTAATGTCTATAATTCTCTAGTCAACATTCGCATCGCACAGCACATGCAGCAGCTGGTGACATCACAGAGATTTCCCAACAGGGAATACTACGCCATCAAACATCTACCACACAACAATAGTCCATAAGGCCAACCCTCTACCCGGCTTCATACATAATCCTTATGGGTGACCTCAGTGTGGCATGCAAGGTACTCACAGACTCCACATTGCTGGGACTGCTGTATGAGTGCAAGTCATGCTCCACTCTGATAATACATTTACTTACACACACACACACACACACACACACACACACACACACACACACACACACACACACACACACACACACACACACACACACACACACACACACACACACACACACACACACACACACACACACACACACACACACACACACACACACACACACACACACACACACACACTCAACCTGATGAGTGACATGAAGTGGCCTTGTTGGCAGCTCAGATGTATGTCTCACACAATCAGCCTGTGGTGGAATGGGCACCCTGTCCACATCAGGCAGTGTATCTATTTACACCTTTGCAGGTGTAGCCTGGATAACTGGATGGTTAATTGTACATACACCCTTGGGATACAGCCTGTGTCCCTGTTGGACAGGGCATTAGGTGCTACCTTGCATGCACATGGGCTAACATCTGGCCTAGGCATATGGCTGCTCAGGGCCCATAGCTTAATAACATGATATGGCACCAGGACTAGCAGATATGGCTTGAGTGGTGTGACAGACTGTGTTGTTATGTATCCACATGCATCACTGTCATCGAATGATGGGTGTCCCCTATGGGCAGCATTACTGTACCATGTCATCCAGCCTAAATCCAAAAAATGGGTGAGTCATACTACAAGTGCATGTGGACATTCCAGCAACGTCTGTGATACACAGTAACTGAGAGCATTGCATATGTGGTGTAGGGTGTCCTCCTTGTAGCTGTCTGACATCTGCAGTTCCTGGATGTTTGCAGAATGTGTACATGTGCCTCATAGATGTAGACCCTCTGCCAGACAAATGTTTATTTCCAGACACTGTTTGGACAATACATGATGGTTGTCCCCAGAGTTTGGGGAATGTATCTGTGACATGGCAGATCCGTGGGAACACAGTAATGGTACATGAATATCTGGTACTGTATGGATTCCCTTACATTGTATTCTCAATATATATGCATTGCCACTGAGCCAGAGACAGTGTCCCCCACTACTAGTACATATAACCTGCTGTCCTGCTGCAGGGGGTTACCAGGTATGCTAGCCATAGGTGTCAGGCAATCAGATGCAGATGTGGAGTACACAGTGACCTAGCTAGAGTACCTTATTAATGGTGAGGGACACCAGTACAGTCTGAATTAAAACCACCAAATAAAAATGGCACCAAAGCATGACTGTCTCCTTATAAAACTCAAGTTTAATAAAATATAAAGCAAGGTAAGCACTTTCACACAATAAATGTGCTTCTTAGCACATTTATTGTGTGAAAGCACTTACCTTGTTTTATATTTTATTAAACCTGAGTTTTATAAGGAGACTGTCGTGTTTTGATGCCATTTTTATTTAGTGGTTTTGTTTCTTGTTTTTTTGGCACCGTTTGTTTCAGAGAATTTCTTCTACTTCTTTTATCATAGTCTTTGAACTAAGCTTATATGACATTCACAGCCTGAGAGGGGCTCATTGACAGTACATGATGTCATATGCCGGCTGTATCCACCAGTTCTTGCTGTCAGTATTGTACAACAGCCAATAAAATTTGCAGTTATATGTAAGCTGATTCAGGGGCCAGAGCTGTGATATATGTCACTGCAGACAGAGCCATAAGGGATGGCCATAGGTGCTGGACACCAGATTAACAGCAGCATGTCAGTCCAGGCAATGTTGTTGAGATCTACAGTTTAAATTCTTATTTCTCATGACTGCATCCCCCCATCTGCATTTCATTACTTGCTAAATTCAGTGGCATACCTGGCATAGTATTGTACTCCTCTGAGTGAGGAGTTGTTTGTAGCCTAGAGAATCACAGTCTATCTTCACGAATTAAGGGTCAGACCTGTTTACCATAGGCAGCAGCTTGCCTTTTGTAGATAATGCTCATGAACAGGTGATTGCCTGTGCACTAATCTAAGACTCCCTCTTGCTAATTGCATCCAGAACAGCTAGGTTGCCTTTCCATTACCCAATGCTATGGCTATACAGTGCTATAATTAAGGCCTTCATGTAGAGCTTGCTCCTTTTCCTGGTCTAAGAGGAGGACAATACTGAGGTGTTGGAGCTACAGCTTTACAGACGGTAGGTAGAAATACTGTCCACTGTTTGGATTGATGTGTTATGTCGACAGTTTTGCATGCTATGTCTGGCCATTGTTAACAGACTTTCAGATTCTGTAGCAGTGCATTGTTGAACAATGTGTGTTAGGGTCAGTAAGAAGACAGGCAGATGTGAGTGTCATACATCCTTTTTATCTGAATGTGCATGCTGTTACAATTGATGATGTTCTATCAGCTGTGTATGTTTGTAGGGGAGACTGTGACATGTCCCTTTCACATGAGCACCCCCCCAGCCCTTGATGTATAGGTGTCATGTAGATGCTGTGTTCTAGGTGTTTGGGAGGTATGTTAGGTCTGCAGCAGGTAGCTGGACATACTTCTGCATGTGTAGCAGGCCGTAGCTGCTGCATTCTGGCCAGGAGTCAGACTAGGGATGGTGAAGACATAGGGGGACAGCAGGCTGTTACTGTCAGTGAGCGAGGGGTGTCAGCTGTTCTGTCACAGTATGGCCTGGTTGAGAGTACCTATAACAGTCCAGGTGAAGCATGTGCCTCTGCTACATATGTTACATAATAGTGCCATCCAGACAGTGGTAGATGACATTTAGAAAATATATTCATACTTGTGAAATGTGTCCCACCCTGCAGGCCTTTAACGTGCTATTTTTGGTGGCATTGACTGCTGTAGGAGCAACCAGTTTTGCTGGACATTGCATGGCTCAGTTATTCCTATGTTGTATTGACATGTATGTAGTTGTTGTGCCACAGACTGGGCTGTGGGCCAAGACTGTGGGTGTCCAGATGTGACACATGCTAGAAATGTGACATATTATATATATTAACAATATATGTTATATATTAATAATATATATATATATATATATATATATATATATATATATATATATATATATATATATATATATATATATATATATGGGTCTACCTGACAACACCGACACATCACAACACCAACAACAAAATCACCGACACCACATAACCGACAGTTCACAAACACGAAACCTCACATGCCCAACAAAAAAATCACCGACACCACATAACCGACAGTTCACAAACACGAAACCTCACATGCCCGACACACCATAATAACGACAATCAACAAACAAAACAAATCCCCTGTCCACAAAGCACACACACAACACAAGCACACCAAAATCCTTACACACCCACACTAAACCTCACATACACAACTATCTACAACCTTAACCCAAACCCCTAACCCTAAGGTCCATCACTATCGACACTCACCTAACCCAGCGCTAACCCTAACTCACTTAACCACCCCTAACCCAAAGACTATCACTACCACACACTTACCTAACCCGCCCTAACCCTAACTCACTTAACCCCCCTAACCCAAAGACTATCACTACCGACTCTTACCTAACCAGCGCCCTAACCCTAACTCACTTAACCCACCCGTATCCCTACAGACCGTCAATATCACACTTACCTTACTGCACCCTAACGTCCGTCACTACCGCATACTTCCACAGCCTTTTCCCATGTCGGTGTTCTCAGCGTCGGTGTTTTCATCCGTCGGTCTTCTCAGTTGTCGATCTTCTGGCGTCGGTGTTCTCAGTGTCGGTGTTCTGAGCTGTCGACGTTGTCAGGTAGACCTATATATATATATATATATATATATATATATATATATATATATATATATCATATTCATATATCCTCATATTATATTATCATAATATATAATATGACATATTTCTAATAATATATAATATTATAATATTATGTCAGGTGTATTTGTAAGACATATGAGCATATATACAGTGTATTACACATGATTGGTATGGACATGTGTTTTCAGATGAGTATGACATGTGACATTGAGCTGTCTGTTATGGTTTGTAACCCCACTGTGCACTTCATTGCCAGTATGTCAGCACACAGAATAGGTTTTATGACAACCCTGCCATAAGTAGGGGGCAGGACTGTGTTCCTTCAGCAACAGTCTGTGCAGTTGTCAGCTGTGCCTGATATTGTAGGCCTTCTGTATATCCAACTGCAGCATTTATTTGTCTGTGTACTGGTTTGTTGTCTGCATCAGAAGCCCAAGTTAGGGTTGCTATCTTTTCGAATGCCCAAACTGGGACATTTTTAACACAAACATCAGATTTTGCAGGCCAAAACATACCCAAGACCAGTACAAATGACAGAACTTCACTTTTTTGCCTAAATAAATGCTTCTTCTTGTAACATTTTAGTTGCTTATTCTGTTTCTGATAACATGTAGGTGCTTCAGATACAGAATAACTGTTTTATACAAGTATTACAATAACATCTAGGGAAAACGTTTGTCCTAATCTCTGAGGACATTAGCCATTTTGTCAATTTTTTGGCAGGACACAACTGCCCAAAGAGGGACTGTTATTCGCAAGGTGGGACAGATAGTAACCCTAGAAAACATACAGCATGATTTGTCCCAGTATATATAGGAGTAGTGTGTCACTGGCAATCAGGATATGTTTGTAAAATCAACTTGTTCTACAGAGCTCAGTTGACCTATTGGTGTAATGCACTATGTTGTGTTTGACAAGGTCCTGGGTGCAACACTTGGCAGCGGTATATTTATTCTCTGTTACGTCACTGTACTGCATGATATATTTACAAAAAATGCATTAATTCATCAGAGTTGAGTTGGTGTAGTGGTGCATTTCTCTGCCTGTTGTTCAGGTGGTCCTGGGTTCAATACCTGGCAGTGGTGCCTTTTTTACCTACTGTTACATGACTACTGCATGATATATTTACAAAAGCAGTGCTAATTCCCCAGAGCTGTTTTGGTCTAGTGGTGTGTTGCTTTTACTCTGATGCACACGGTCCTATATATTTACAAAAGCAGGGGCTAATTCCCCAGAGCTGGTTTTGTCTAGTAGTGTGCTGCTTTTACTCTAGTGCACCGGGTCCTGGGTTCAATAATTGGCAGTGGTGTCTTTTTTCCTTAATGTTACATGATTGTACTGCATGATATATTTCCAAAAGCAGTCCTAATTCCCCAGAGCTGTTTTGGTCTAGTGGTGTGTTGGTTTGACTCTCCTGCACAGGGTCCTGGGTCAGGGGTTTGAGACTGGCTAAAGCTGCTTATTTTGTTGCTGGGCAGGACAGTGCCTGAATGAGATAGAGTGATTAAAGCAGTTTTAAGCGTTTTCTTTTTACAGTATATATGTACGTCATTCCTACACAGTATTACTACAGTATTAGCTTTCTTTCATCAATAGTAGCTTGTTTGATGCCTTCATCTGTATTGCACAGTACCTGGCATTACTCACTTATATCAATATGGGTCTAGAACACACTTTATTGCAGTACACTCAGAGCACACTATATTTTCTTTTTCTTCTTTCGGCTTTTCCCAGTTAGGGGTCGCCATAGCGGATCACCTGTCCACTCATGATTGACAGTGGAATTTTACAGTGTTGAGTTGCCAGCCCTGCACCCAACCTTCACAGAAGACACACACATGCAGGCATGGAAACTGTAGCACCTGGAGAAATCCCACGTAAACCACAGGGAGGACATGCAGACTCTGCACAGAAGGCACCCCAGCCAAGAATTGAACCAGAGAATCTCTTGCTGTGAGGCAGCAATGCTAACCGCTGCACCACTGTGGCCACCCTTCAGAACACACTCTATCTAATGTCAGTAAATAATGAACTCTTTCTTATTTATTGTACTATATATTGCAAGAGAGATCTGTACTCACCACACTGTCGATGCAGCCTCGCCAGGCGCCCTGCATGGACCTCCACATTGCAAGTCCTTTCCTCTACAGCTGTAGGGGGGAAATCACCATTATGTATACCTGTCTATCACATATTCATGCTAGAATTTGGTAAAGCGATAGTTCATATACTTACAAACTACTGGGGCATTCCTGTCCCAAGCATGTTGGATCCATTAGGCCAAGAGAGCCCCCTTTCTCCACTTCAGGTCATCATAATGATGACACTCCTACTCACCTATGCAGGGGATTCCAGTGGCACTGGTGAGGTCATGTGCCAGATGGTCCCAGGTCTCAGACATATATTGAGAGCCCTGGTACTGGCCCTGCAGCAATCTGTCATCATGGTGTTGATCAAGGAGCCCAGCCATGATCCTGGATTCCAAAATGCCCCAGTGCTGCACCCAGAAGCATGCTCCCTCTGCAGCTCCTGCCATAGTTCCTGCATAGGTCAAACTCCAACAGGTTCTGCCTGCATTCCCACCTGTGTGGCTTAAATAAGGTGATTTTCCCACCCTTTACCACCATTGGACCATTTTCAAAAATGTTAAGCATAGCTCAGCAGTGCACAGACCTGCTAAGCTGAGTTGAGGAGTGCTTAAAGTGGCAAGGACTTAGCAGTGCTTAGCGGTGCACAAATCTGCTTAGCTGAGCTGAGGACTGCTTAGAATGGAAATGTTTATCACTGCTCATACTGGCTAAGCGGAGCTAAGCATTGCTAAGTATTGCTCAGACAGGTCCTGTTTAAGCATTGCTTAGCTTGGCTCAGCACTGCTTTGCATGGTTTAGCTAAGGGTGAACAAGAGTTCTACATGATAACATAAATATATATTGACATTACTCATTAATTACACATTATTGATACTTTATTATGTGTTTGTATTTTACTTTAATTACTGTACCTTGGTGTGTGACTGAACTATACTGGACACTTGTGTTTAACTTGGGCTTTTCACCTCATATAGCCACTGACACTGGGATTCTGCTCCAGCTGCACTAACCTGGTTGACAAATATCAATAACTAGGGGAAAAAAAATAGACGTATAAATAGAAATGCTTTCTAATGTAAAAGCTGAATGGTCTGCCTTGGTATTCAAACTGTGCACCTACTGCTTATGAAGTTGTGACTCTAACCATTCAACTAACTTAGCTGTGAAAAGTTTGGCTATACATTTCTATATAGCTTTTCTTTACATTTAAGCACTGCTGAGAAACACGCCTCACCATACAAACACTCTCCACTATGCTTAACTTGAAAAAAAATAAAAAAATAAAAAATATATGTGACAGAAAAAAACACATTGGGACATTTACTTTCCATGCCGTACGGCACTCTGACAGTGCAGGGGGTGTGTTACGGACACTGTAACACACCCCCATGTGACATAAATTAATATAAAATTCATAAGTATCCGATGCTTTCTTTAATATTTAAGTGCTGTACGGCACTTTGACAGTGCAGGGGGTGTGTTACAGACACTGTAACAGACCTTCTGTGTGAAATAACTAAACTACTGTATCAATAAGTGTCCAAGGACACTTTCTTTCTTGTTTTAGTGCCGTACAGGACTTTCACAGTGCAGGGGTGTGTTAGACATCTGTGAGCATTGTAACACACCCCCTAGCACTGATTCAGTAAACGTGTACACGGCTCTCCCTCAGTAGCATGCCTTCATTAATATGCAGGGTGCGCTGCTAAGGGGAAGCTGCAGACACAGCCACCATACACACCATGTAGGAATTATACTATTCCTACACAGAGTTTATTAAATCTGGGGGATAGTCTTTCAACATTATTTTTATATGGCATATTCCTCTTTAATGGCAACTTATTTAGTCTCTATGGTAAATCCTGACACTGTTATCTTGGTATACCACTTTTTTCCATACTATTAATGTTTGTAATCCCTTCTTCTGGTAATTCTTTTGAATGGATTTACATAATAATATTGTTTTGTTACGTTATTATGCCACATCCTCCTATCTTTCTCAATATTATGAATTTCTATTTTTCACGTTAGTATTTTTTCTTAATAATTTTTAGTTTCATCATTTACATATTCTTTTTCTGTTTTTCTTATTCTCATCATCTCAAGAACATTTTGTATTTGTTTTTAAACATTCTCACTATTTATTTCTCATTCTCTACTTTTACCCATTTGAATACTCTATACAACAAAATGAACAACTCAGTTTAGTAAAGCTGAACTTCCTTCATCTTCACTAATATACCTTTTTGAATCTCATATGAATGAAAACAACAGTTGCACAATGTTTTTTTCATATTTTATTGGGATCAGATAAACATTTGATATATATGCTATTTTTGCTATTAATACAGAATTCACCAAATAAGCCTTTTTTTTGGAGAATGCTAATCTGTACATCTTGCACAGAAGGCACGGCTCTTTGATTTCTTTTATCAAGCCCACCCATTGCATCACGACTACATAATCTTTCCAAGTTTTATTCTTAGCAAACACATTTTATTTGTTGAAAAATGCAGACTCCCAATTTTCATTACATCACCCACAGCCATGCTTTTGTCTTTATTCAAAGTCATTTTCATTTCCTTTAAACATCCATTCAGACAAACCAACACTTCCTGCGTCTATATAGTGTTCTTAGCAGCTACAAATATATTATCTGCTCATGTCAAAACTACCAGATTCACCACCTCCTTTTGCGTCACATATCTACCATTTTTCATTTTATAAGCTACTTTACTAACTATTGCATTCATTACCAATGCAAACAATATTCATCTCATGGGAAATTCTTCTCATATCACACTTCATGCATATTTCTTTACTCAGCTACCCATTCCCTAATACTCTCACTATTATTTTGATATGCTGAACACTCTCTCCTAATTCTATAACCTGTTCCATATTTCTCCACAACATCTCACAAAGCATCCTGTCATACTGTATCAAACACCTTGCTAATAATATGCACCATACATTTCATAAACTTCCTATCATCCACAAATTATCTAACAACCAATAATTTCTGACATAATTTCCCTTTTACATCATATTTACTTTCTTCCATAATACCCCCATCCTTCTTTCAATTCTTCTCTGTATTATTCTCATACAAATTATAATCTGTATTATTTAGTGTGATGGTGATCTGTTTTTTTTATTTTGTTTTTCTGATCTTTCTTATATATACATTTTGATATCCTACTATATAATGCTTCATGAAAAACCTTCCTTCAACCATTCATTCAATACAGTTACAAAATACTCTCTTTGCCAGTCCATTAATTTCTTGTACATGCCATGCACGTTGCCATCTGGGCTTGATAATGAATCAACATAAACTTTCCTAAGAACTTCATCCGATTTGCTTATAGTAATTTCTTTTCCAAATTCTTCCTTGACGCATTCTGAATTTTTTTTTTTGCTTTCCATTGTCTGTAATTTTCCATCTTTTTACTCTTATACATATTTCCCACACGCTGTACTTCAGTTCTCATAATTTCCTCTCTTGCTTTCTTTTTACCTCTCCTTTTACATTTTTCATTTCCCTTGTTATACTAATATCTCCTTTACTATTTTACCAAAATATGCAGATACCTTCTCCCTTATAAATAATATGTCTGTCTAAACAGTAATGCCAGTATTTTCTTCTCAATTTCTTTTAAACATATTTTCCTCCATATGATTTTCTCTTGTGTTGTTCTCTAAATTCACTCTATATTTTTATACATTTTCACATACTTCACTTTTTCTTCTTTTTGTATATCATCCTACCATTGACAAAAAAAAACACTTTTTGTATTTCTTTTAAATTCAATCCACCATTCAGACCAGTTTTTGCTGATGTGCTTCATGGTTTTATGATCCTTCCATAAATGCAATGCTTCCCACTATCTAGTTTCATCCCATAATTTCTGATTTATTCTTTTTATTCCCTTTCCCCATTTTATTATACTGTCTTTCTTCTACCACATCCATCCATATTATTAAATGGTATTAAAAACCTGTCACAAGTGTATCACTATATTCTATCCCCCAAATCGTCTGTTAATATAAAATAATCAGTTTCATATCCAAGCACCTCCCTTCAGTAAGTCCACTGACGTTTGTTCCACATGCCTAATTTACCACATTTTATCACTTCATATATTTTTTTACTTCTTTCCTTTTCTTTTTACATTTCTCCCTTAAATCACAATTAAAGTTGCCTGCAATTATAATCTTCATGTTAACAATCACATAGTCTCATATTTGATGAAACACATTCTCTCTTTCCTTGCTGGTTATTTATGCATGCAAAGCTATAATTATATACTCATGGTCTCTCTACCTCACATCCACAATAATTAACCTTCCCACCCTAACCAACAATACATCTAGCATTTTCAGTGTTTTTTTTTAAACACAGCCACCAGAGAACATTCACTTCTTAATTTCCTTATTATATTACTACCCCATAATTTTTCTGTTTTCAGTCTTTCTTCACTTGTCATAAATTTTCCACTTTCTTAAAAAATAACATCTGCATCACATTTAGTACATCATTACAGTATTCCTATTCTTCTTACAATGTTAATAATACTGTTGTCTTTACTGAAAGTGCACTAAAATTGTTGATTTCCCTTCTTTTTATGCTTTTAAATTTTCATTTTCTTATTTTTATTCTTTCCCCGGCTGAATGTTTTTCTGAGTTTGTATGCAAATAATCTTCAATCCTCACAATCTGATTTTTCTTTGACTAGAACTTCCAAAAATTAATAGTATCAATCTCTTTCCCCGACCTCTCTTCTTACATGCACTCTCTCTGTCTTTCCTCATTTTCTCCTGCATACTTTTTCTTCTTCTTCGCCATTTTTTCAATTATTACTTCCCTTCACTTTTCATTATTTACTGTTTGCTCTTGACAGTCCATCCAGAAGTGCCGCCTTTTTTTTACAAAACCTGCTTTCAAGCACACACCCATATATGTTTTTCCCCACACTAGTTACGTTGTGCTTTGTCATAATCATTAACTAAATGACAAAAATCCCCACAAAAGAAACATGATTTAAACTAGCCAGCATATCTTAATATCTCTATATGACCAGCTGAAAAAATAACACTTGACAAGTGTTTGAATATGTTGTTTTCACATTTCAAACCAGTTTTCAACCTCCACCCTCCATTCCATAAGTTTTAATCATCTCTAACTTTCAAAATATTATCAACAGTTTCACACAGACCCTGCATGCATTTCTTAACACTAGCCTGGATTCAGAAACCCTACACAGCTCTGTCACACCGTGCTCATATCACAGTGGAATGCGCACAACATAGTGTGCAGATATGTATTCAGTAAATGATTCTACATGAAGTATAGAGCTGGGCAAACCAGGTAGACATTATTGTATGCTAATTAGTGCATAAGCAGCTGAATGATATGGTAATCAACCAATCAAAGATGGCAGAGTTATTCAGCAAGCTAGAAAGGAATTACATACATTCAGTGTAGCCATCTACCCTGTACTCCAAAAACCTTTTGGAATTCAGCCACAGAAATTCCACAGGAAAGAAAGAATGTTAGAGTCTGCTGCTGATCTTTGCATGTGCATGTGCGATAGGCACAGGTCTATGCTGCTGCTGCTTCTGCTCTTCTGCATGTGCATGTGCAACAGGCTGAGGTTTATGCTGCTGCTGCTGCTCTTCTGCATGTGCATGTGCAACAGGCTCAGATCGATGCTGCTGCTGCTCTTCTGCATGTGCATGTGCAACGGGCTCAGTTCTATGCTGCTGCTGCTGCTGCTCTTCTGCATGTGCATGTGCAACAGATTCAGGTCTATGCTGCTGCTGCTGCCTCCTGCATGTGCATGTGCAACAGACTTAAGTCTATGCTGCTGCTGCTGTTCTGCATGTGCATGTGCAACAGGCTCAGGTCTATGCTGCTGCTACTGCTCTTCTGCATGTGCATGTAAAACAGGCTCAGGTCTATGCTGCTGCTGCTCTTCTGCATGTGCATGTGCAACAGGCTCAGGTCTATGCTGCTGCTGCTAATGCTGCTCTTCTGCATGTGCATGTGCAACAGGCTCAGGTCTATGCTGCTGCTGCTGCTCTTCTGCATGTGCATGTGCAACAGGCTCAGGTCTATGCTGCTGCTGCTGCTGCTAATAGACTTTGAGCAAGGCGGGGGAAGGTATTTAGACCCCATTTAAATTTTCATGGTCTGCATGAAGTGATAGTAGTTGAGAACTAAAGGGTGGATAGAGAAACACTGCAGGAACACTGCAACCTCTGTCATACTCACCTGATACCAAGGGAAAACAGAGGGGGCCCAATACCTGTGGAGACCAAGGTATGTGTAACACTTAGAATTTTAGCTACAGAAACCTTTCAGAGACCCACAGGGAGAATTCTGAAGTGACACTGGCATCACAATCCAGGTTTCTATGTCAGTTCTTAAATGCTATGCTACAGTATGCCAGTGACTACATATATTTCCCTCCATGGTCCTGTGGACAGAGCTAGAACTATGCAGGAGTTCTATGCCATAGCACACTTCCCTGAAGTCTTGGGTGCAATAGACTGCACCCACATTGAGATCAAAACACCACTCAGGGAATAGGGAAGGGGAGAGGAAATGCACTGGAGATTGCATGTCTGATAGTAAAGAGATAAGGGAAGAATTCCAAGAATACAAAGAGAAGACAGAGCTGCATTTTTGCAAACATATTCATAAATATTGGCAAGGATTCACGAAGCCTCCATGTAAGAGTTATAACTCTTACACGGAGGCTGCAGTTAAACGGAGTGATGTCAGCATGCTTTGCATATTCATGAGAGCATGCTGAATCACACCTAAGTCTAACACGGTCCGTGTAAGACAGTAGGGGGTGTGTCCGTAGGCCGAGCCCTGCAAGCGGACATGCCCCCAGAAGAGTAAAAGTGCCCATAGTAAGCACCCACAACAGAGTCCACGGAAATGTGAATAAACACAACACATGCCCCCACAGACTATGAACATAAAATATATAAATGAACATGTTATATATTTTTTTTAAATTGTAAAGATGTTTAACCGTGAGTGCGCTCGTTTGCGCGGGCATGCCCGTAGCGCAGCTACAGTTAGCAGTCAGTGGGAAAGCATATAAGAACTAAATATGCAAAATAAGCCAAGAAGCAATAGCGTAGTGGTAGAGATGTTGGCTAAAGAGCAGGCATTCATGGTTTGAGCCCCCACAACACCAACTTTTATTTTTAGCAAAATAAGCACAAAACAAGTCCTTGACAAACATGTACACATATAAAATCACATTTTATGTAAAATGTAATGAAATAGTCCATTTATTTTGAAGAAATGTGAGGTGACAAAACAATAAAAAAATGCCACATGTGCCTATAGCTAAGCGACAGTTTAACAAGGTGAGTGCATCTGCCTGTAGGTGAGCAGTGGTTTAACAGGTGCAAAATAAGTGCCCGTAGCTGAGCAGTGGTTTCACACGCTCAAACTGTGCACCCCTAGCTGAGCTAAGATGACTATGCGTGCTGATAGCCAAATGAGGCTTAAGCCAGCGTACCCCGTTTGCGCGGAGCTACGCACCGTGCCAACAAGCTAACCGATGGGCAACATTGAGCAAGCTGTAACAAAACTGCCTTTACACAGACACACCCCCTAGCCTGTCTAGACAGTCAGAAAATATAAAAAGCAGTGGCCAGGTTCGAACCCAGGACACCATGCACCATAGTCAAGGTACTGAACCACTAAGCTACGACAGCTGTACTCAGGAATGCAGTAATAGCACATATATAGGAATGAATAGAAAGTGGAGCATGACAAAGCAGGTCTTGTGAAGTGGATACAATTCCAAAATGGCCAATCACGGAGAAGTGCGGGAAAAACGGCATATATAAGCCCCATAGGCGGGAATACACAGCATAAACGATTGTAGAACTGACTTGCAGCCAGAATGTCAGGTGTAGGTGAGGGTAGTTGCTTTCGAGCACAGAGGTGGGGCGTTGAGGAGTCCAGATACATGGTCTGGCTCCTAGTCCACAATCATGAGGCCCAACTCATGCAGGGCCAGGTCCTGTGGGAGCATATAGGGCTGAGGCATGGGACCGGTTGGCTCATGATCTTACCAGTGCCACAGGGATTCCAAGGACTGGTGAGCAGGTCCGTCACCACCATGCGGACCTGAAGAGACGCAAGCAGGACCAATTGAACCTTTGGATCCAGGAGGCCCGGCAAATGCCCAACGCCCACTACTGAGTAAGTTACATTTAATTATGTATGTAAGAAATTAAATTAGCTGATATTATGGAGATGTGTATTCCAATATTACTCCATTTATATTACAGCTGCAGGTGTCCGTTCTGTGAACCGGCGAGCCTATGGCGATAGGCTGGTGCGGTTGCCACCAGGCAGGTCAGTAATCCACACCCAGTAACTGTAAAGAAATATAAAAGTATGACAGTTACCAAAAGAATGCAGTGTAGTCACTAACTAATAAAATGTGCAAGTAACAGTGTAAAAGTGTTTGCAAGTATTGCTTGATTACAAACTGTGTTGCAGTCCGAAATCCCAACAGAACAGTGAAAATGTATGAAATAAATTCTAAAATAAAGATGCCCCACCTATAATATCATAGTGCATATCATAGCCTAGAAGTAAGTACCATCCTGAATAGTAAAATGAAAACAAGTGAGAAGGTGTGAGAAAGAGTCATGAATCCACCAATAAAGTAGTAATAACCCCTGTATAAAGTATACTGCAGTCAGTACAGAATGAAATGAATGTGACAAGTAGAACCAAACTGCAAAATGTGTCCAAAGTGTTGCTGCAGCTGGAATGTGTATCCCAAAATCTGGATATGTTGCTCTCAGTCTGCAATATGCAGATAGTATGACTGTCTGAAATATCAAACATCCACAGTTGTCTATAGCTATATAAAGCAAATGTAGCAGGATGATGTTGCTGAACAAAGCCAGATATGAACGTGTATGAATAACAATAAAATGTATATTGATGTAGCATGAATAGTCCTATCACCAAAGTGAAGTAGTTATCATATAGGAAACTGTGGTTAGAACAGTAGTGTGTATATATCTGTAGCTATTAGAAATGTACAGCATATGTATTGGTATTCGAAGGTGTTAATAATATTTTCTTCACCCCACCCTATAACCACATATACTCCATTCCACGTGAAAATGGTATGTGCAATCACAATTAACACCCCTGGACATTTGTCCTGATGGGTCCTAAATATTTGCATGTCCATTGATGCATCTGCCCTGTTCATACATCCAAACCTGATGGCCTGTTGCCATCAATCAACCCTGCATGTTGTTGGACTGTGTATTGCTGTTCAAATTATGCATGTGTTATGCTTGCTGTTCAATGGTGTGAATATCTGGGTGTTTGGTTAATGGGAATACTAATGCATGCTGTTACAACTAATTGCGAATGGTATTGTATGTTACTAACCCAAACTGTCATGACATAATGCAAAACATAGAACGACAGGGAAGGCGGGTCCCAGCAGACCCACCTCTCCCACCTCAGCTGGCGAGTGCACCTGGCACTAGTGCCCAGTCTGGACCCTCCTCCGGTGGCCCTGTGCCACCTGCGGGTGGAAGCACTGCAGGGGATGGGGCTCACCCCCCCTCTGCAAGTGTGGCCGGAGGAGAACCACCACTCACCCTCCGTAGCGTCCGGACTGTGGTGCGTAGGGAGATTCGGGGCTCTGTTCTCGAGCCCCTATGCCAGCTTGAGGCATGGGTGGCACAACTTACGGGCATGCCTGTTGCCCAGCCTACACAGCCCCCAGCACAGCCCCGTCCTGGGCAGTGAAGGAACAGTGGCAACTGCTTATGGGTGGGGATATCAGTTCCACTGTTGCCATCTGTGGGCTCATGGGCTCTGGATATCCAAACCTCCGTCCCCGTCAATTGTGTAACCCCCCCACACGTGTCATACACCACCCCTGTATGCGTCTTGTTTGTCTTGTCTGTTTACCTATCCAACCTACCTCCCCAGCTGTACCGACTACCTTCACCTGACATACCACTCTCACCTGAAAAAAAAAAAGGGCACTCTGTACCCACAAAAAATTACGCCCCATACATAGCTGCCCATTCCGCACATATGTCTACCAGACATGGAAACTATCAATTACAATTGGCTGTACAACAAGTATTACTGTTGTCCTTACACCTCTCTCAGGGGTGGAAGGCATCAAATGTCACACCAAATTACAAACATATGCACAGCTGTTGCTGATGAAGAAATGGGCAGCTATGGGCCTTACCTACATCCCTCCTGCAAAACCCAAGCTTGTTTCCCTACTGTCTTACCATCTTTGTGACCCCTTTTTCACCACTTTTCTGTCTCCCCATTTTCATTTCTTTCAAAGAAAATAGCGCGGGTGTGCGCAAGAGTAACCACGTTTAAGCAGTTGTAAGCGGGTGTGCGCTTGTGTGAGCGGAGCTAAACACCAGTGCGCATGCATGAGCTCCGCGCAAACCAGTGCTAACCCGGTTACAACTGCTTAAAAGGGCCTTAGTCACTTTGATTGACAGGTCTTGTAGTCAGTTCAGAAGCAAAATAAAATCCCACTAGCAGTCCCGAACCCAGGACCTTGGAAACAGTAGTCTGCATGACTTACCACTAAGCCATGACTCATACAAGAACATTGTGCTAAAAGAAATATATCATGTAATAGTAGGAATGAATGTAAAGGGAATATAGATGTGTAGTACACAAAGCATGCCATTTAGAATTACCATCAAAACTAGTGGATTTCCATAATAGTAGTGTGTGAACAGAAACAGCCATGCTAGTTGGTAGCTAGTAGGTAATAATGTCACTATAGCACCTTGCAAGCCACACACATACTCACAGCAGGATAATCACTGCCCATACCCCACAACCTCTTACAGGAACACATCCGGACCAAGTAATAAAATATGTGGAGCAAAGGCCCAAAATCAGGGACACATTACAAATAATGTTACAACAAACGCAGACAGTTCAGAGAGTAACAGGGTCTGCATTTTGTGGGATGTTTGGAAGGGTATGAAGTCTGAAACTTGAATGTTTGTCACTATATTCTGACTTGAGCCCAGAGTGATTTGCTAGAAAAAGGTGTGCATGAGATATTGACCAAAATATGAGGCAGAAATGTGGACAACCTGCAAATATCTGTACACATGACGGGTCTGACACCACCATATTTGAATAGTTAAGAGCCTAGACATAGCAACAGTGAATGACTTACAGGGATGCCCCACAGACTCCATGTGAAATGTACAAACAGTAGGCAGAAAGGTGTAACACATGCAATTGTAACTATGGAGTCCTGAAAGTATTCACCACTTGCATGGCAGAAAAAGTGTAGTAATACATATGCTCATGCTAACCCACAGTCACAACTGCAGCATACCAGACAATTTAATGGGTGTACCCCACTGATATGTACCATTCCATGAGGCAGATAACAGATGAACCTGAAAGTCTCTGGGGCCTGCTCAGCAGCATACTCAAATACCCTAATAGATGTCAAGGCCCACACCATGGCCAGACCACACTGCATGCTGTAACACCCTAGCAGATATAGCAAGCATTCCAAGGTGTGAATGTACATGGAAAATAGGAAAGCTACAGCAGCACACTACAGTCAGGACACCTAGCAGGCATACAAGTAGTGACTGTAAAGGGCAAATATTGAAGCCTTAGCAACAAAGTGCAAGCAAAAGTGAAAGGAAAGCACACACACACACACCCATTAACAGTAGTAGTAGTTGTAGGTGTCAGTGTACATGCACAGTTAGTACAGGAAACTGAAGAAATGAATGGAGGAATGTTAATCTACAACACAGCTGGAAATATGAGAGAGATACCAACCTTTACACAAACAGAACATTGTCCACAGCATAACAGCATGGTCCCTGTCCGTAAAATCTGAAAGGGCTACGCCTATCTCACACACCTTTTTATAGCACTGTTCTGAAATCACAGTGAGAACTGCAATCAGTACACAACTGGCTGCATGCAATTAGCAAATGCTGGCTAACAATTGGTGCAGAGGCCATCACATGGGCATATGCAGATACCTACAAAAGTATGCTGTACTCCCAGTCCACACATGCAATACTTTCATTGCACCCTGAGAAGGACGTGAGAGACAGACAGACAGACAGACAGACAGACAGAGAGAGAGAGAGAGAGAGAGACAGAGACAGAGACAGAAAATTGCAATTAAGCAGACACAAACAAATTGTTCAGCAACAGCCACCTGAAAGCTGACAACTGGGAAGTGGAGCAGCAGGACAGAGAACCAGACGGCAACACAAGCAGCTGTGACAAACACAGGTAATGTAAAGTAATACTATAAAGGTCTACATACTGTGAACCCTCCATATGTGTCATTGGTCTGTATCCATATGTATATGAAGATGTGTAAAGGGCAGGGGACATACAGCAACTATCAGTGAAGGCTGTACATACATTTGTATGTGAGAGCATCTATGTGCACATATCAATGTTGGTTGATTGTAGGTTGTAGTGCAATGTACAAAGTAGGTTTCACAGTTATGTATGTTTAGCAGTATGTTAGTGTGTGTATACAGTATGGTAGACAAACATGTTGATATACCTGTCTATCATATGGATACGTATGTATGTCAACATATGTATGTGTGTATATATATATATATATATATATATATATATATATATATATATATATATATGATATGCATATATGTATACATACATAGAGAGAGATGTAGGAATACATAGACAGATGTAGATAGACAGAATATGTACAAACATATATATGTAATGCACACATACAGATATAGATATACGTAGATACATATACATAGACAGACTGATCTGACTATCTACAGGTATGACTGTATATGACGACCTTCAACACACCCTGTCCCACCCCCTCTGTCACTCTCACCCCCTCTGTGCCCCCCTCTCCACATCTATAGCAATATATGTACATCAATATATATATATGTGTATATGTATACAGACATATATATATATATACATATAGATATATCTATATACATATATATATTTATATATATATATATATATAGAGAGAGAGAGAGAGAGATGTATATAAATTCTGAGTGAGGCACATGTGTACAGATGTATTGCAACAGGTGCCTGGTGACAAAGGCATGGAGTGAACACCAGTGTCAAAACCGGAGTACCATACCACATTTCAAATCACCTACACCAGTAACCACCAGATATGTGATTGGCTGCCCACCACTGCATGTGTCAGGGGTGAACAGGGTCATAAAAGTGTACAATAGTGGCCCCAATGATATTCACAGTGGCACACTATCCCTGGAATACCTGCACATGGTATGTGTCAGCGAACATGGTGTGTCAGCTATGGACATGTAGGTCGGTGTACCCCTCCAAACCACATAATGGATTCCATGGTATGGACCTCACATGACAGCTACAGATATGGAGAAGGACACAGTGACATGTACAACACTGTGACAATGCACTCAAACACATTACCAATGCACAGTGACTGACAACACCACAGAGTACACATATACTACCCACATAGAGGTTACCACTCCCGGATTTACATACTTAAGTCACACCCATGACAGATGTCCAACAACCATAGTAACACCTCACACCATCCACAACCTAAATGACTGCTATGTGTCTTCCATGCCACTGCAATAGAGAGCACATGTGGAGGTAAAAGTTCCTACCCACAGATAAGACATACCCTGCAATAAACCACACAGTGTTAAGAAGCAAGACTCCCCATGAGTACATGTCACACATACCCCTGCTGAATGTTAGTCAGATAGGTAATATGCCATATGAGTCACCCTGTGTAACTGTGTGACAGCAGCAGGTACCATCACACCACATGTGTCACAATGGTCAGGGTAGCAGAACAGTACGCTGCTGTAGTCCTAGGGCAATAGCATATTGTATAGTATTGTATTGTAATGTAATGTATTGTGTTGTATTGTATTGGTATGTTGAGGTGCCTCCTTCGTGGAGTGGAACCACTGCTGCTGTGCGCCAGTGTACAGGTACATATCCTGTAGTCAGGCTAGTGTTACATAGCACTTCTATATGTGTGTTTAGCTCCTGTCAGAGTTTATGTAGCATGCAACTGGGGATACCATCAGGTCCCATTCATGTTGTGTATTCTGCTTTCCTGAGGGTGGCTCTCACCTGGACATCTGTGATGACAGGGAGGTTACAGTCAGCTGGGATAACTATGTCTTATTTGGGGGGAGAGGGAGGGGTGACACCTGCACTGAACCTGTCTGCCACAATGTTGTCAGTATCTGTGGTGTCAGTGAAATATTTGTTGTTGTGTACTAACTATGGGCATAGAGGATGGATTCTGACCAGGTTGCAAACATAACTGAAGAAGGCCTTCTGGTTATCTGTAGTGTCCCTCTTGATTTCCCTCTCAAAGTTGCCCATGGATGTTTGTATGATGGAAAATAGATCCTTACTAGTGCTGCTCAGACATGCCCTCCCTTTATGGAATTATGCTCTGTCTTGCAGTAGCTTCCATCTTCTGTAATACAATCTGTCTATGGCTGGGGTCCACCAGACAGGATGCTGTCCCTTTGTGGAGAGTGTCTTGGTCATATATGGGATTGCATGATCCGTGCATTCTTGGAGATGTCTGTAGAAAGCAATTGTGTAGGGGTCAGCATTGTGGGTTGTATCTGCCACTGGCCCAGTGGGCTGAAAGGATACCATGTCACTGTTACAAAGTGTAAAGTTTGCATCTGTAATGTTATTCACTATAGTCGTTTGTGCTGGTGGTGGAGGTGGGATATGTATATCCAGGGCAATCAGTGTGTGGTCAGCTCACAGTAGTTGATGATGTAGGCCATACAGTACCTAGATACAAACCCCAGAGTGAGGAGGTGCTCTTGACCTGAATCAGTGTTCTGACTGCTGGGGTTTGGTAGTATGTCGTATGGAGTGTGCCAGGTACTGTTGCACAGTTGCTGGCTGAGCACTGATACCTGGCCATTTACATGTGTATCCACCAATAGACAGACAGATGCTATATATGTGAGATATGTTGTATCATAACAGTCGAGTAGCATGTGTAGTATGTGTGCCAAATTCTGCTGACATATATTGCTGATATCAGGTTATTTTCTTTCTCAGGTACATGGCTCACCCGCAAAATCCCACTTACTCCACAGCTGAGGATGAGGAGATACACCAGAGCCTGGTGCGGGATTATGCAATACTCTTTTCCCGCACCAGCCAGAATCAGCAGGAGAGGGCTGCACTGTGGCAAGACCTGGTCCGTCGGGTAAATGACATAGGCACGCATAATAGGACATATGAGCAGGTACAACATCCCTGCAGTGATTTAATCAGACATGTCCGTCGGCGTGCGTCGGATATCCACAGGCAACAGGTCGCCACAGGTGGTGGGGTGGCTACACATCCCCCACTCACCAGACTGGAGGGACTACTCATGAGTGTAGTGGCTCCAGTCCGCCAGCAACAACAACAGCAGCAGACATGCATTATGACGGAGGCTGGAGCCACGCAGCAGCAAGACAGTGAACGTGCAGGTAATATGCCATATGTATAGTTGACTGTTGTGTACACTGGTAGTTAATGCATGTGTGAGGTGTGTCCTTGGTTTGTAGCTGTCACCATAGTATTTAATGTGCAAGTGTGATATCCTCAATATTAGCAGCTGACCTGTGAAAGGCAACTGTTGTACTACTGACCTGTATCATACTCAGTAACAATGGCACAGTTGTGCCCACTGACATTAGTTTCTTCACGTCTGCAGGTCCCTCTGGTATAACAGCAATGCAGCCTATCCATGCTGGTGAGTGTGTATTAACAATTCCTGTAATAGTCTTGATAGTAATAGTAATATTTGGCTCACTTAGTAGTGCTCTTTGTATGCATGTAGGTGTGCCTGCGTCTGTGTGTTGATATCACACATACTGAGTACTGTACAATTGCGTGAAACTGTGTGCATGTGTGCATGTGTGCACCTGTGCATGTGTGCATGTGTGCACCTGTGCATGTTTGCATGTGTGCATGTGTGCATGTGTGCACCTGTGCATGTGTGCATGTGTGCACCTGTGCATGTGTGCATGTGTGCATGTGTGCACCTGTGCATGTGTGCATGTGTGCATGTGTGCACCTGTGCACGTGTGCATGTGTGCACGCATGTGTGCATGTGTGCATGTGTGCATGTGTGCACCTGTGCATGTGTGCACGTGTGCATGTGCGCATGTGTGCATGTGTGCATCACTGGTAATGTGTAGACATTGTAAACTGTGTTTCCTGTTTCCCTCCCACAGGTTCTGGTGCTGCTCTGGTGTCATGTAGCAGGGAACCTGAATCAGGTGCCGTGGGTACTGATAATGATGACATCTGTGTAATGGCACAGGAAGGTATGCCAGGGTCCGCCATTGGTCAGCCGATTGACAGTACACAGCTGTCGACCCCATCAATGCGCACAGTTATCCTGCCAATACACCCTTTGTCACCAATGTCCCTAGGTGATGGACAGCTTACAGTGGGCATTGACCAGGATAATGTGGTATCTGTGGCACATGCCTCCCCACACAGCAGCCATGGGCATGGCCCAGAGATGGTACCACACAGACAGATGGCCAGGGGTTCTCGTGGGAGCATTCGTGGGCGTACTGCCCCTGTCGGATGTGCCCACAGAGGTCTTACAACCTCAGCTATGTTTCGGGCTGTCATGCAGGCACAGTCACGTATGGAACGGTACACCAGACAGGGTCTGAGGGAGCTGACAGCATGTCGCACATTCATGACTGACAGTATGCGTGACATTGCGGGTGCCATCCGTGATTTCACCGATGTCATAGACAGACGTGGGGACATATTAGACCGGTTCCACAACTACATGTCCATGAGCCAGGGTGATGGTGGGCAGTTGAGGCATCGACGTGGCCATATGCCAGCAACAGCAGCAGCTGGCAGTCGTCATGAGGGCGACAACAGGGCCGCGTCTGCCCCCGTAGTGCCAGCAGCAGCCCCAGCAATGCTGGGTCTGTGCTGTCATCAGACCGCCCCAGGAGACCATGTGCACGTGGCTCTGGCCAGGCCCGACAGGGATCTGTGTCCAGTCAATGAACACCTGCTTCTGATGACAGTACCCAGTCTGGGTTGGTACTGGATACAGTCCGTAGCACCCATGCAAGGCACAGGTACCGTGTCCGTGGCCAGAGACACTGATCTGTATGACCTGGCAGGTACAGTCTGTGGCTGTCCACAAACACCAGTATATGGCAGCCATGAGGTGGAACTGTGTGCATCCATACACACATGCAAATTGACAACACCTAGGGCTACCACACGCACACACTGCATCAACATTGCCCCACCTTCTACTGCTGTCCCTCACCAACACACATACACATACATGTCAATCGGTGGTATCGGTGACTGACTCAGGCATACCAAGTTCACACCCTGTGCATATGATGAAACTGTGCCACCTCCTGCAATCTGTAACAACTGTGCAGGTACAGGTTAACATGTTGCTGATGCACAGGGTGACCACATAGATGTGTAGTAATAGTATCATGTTGTTAACAGTACTGTGTGCTGAATTAATTGTGGGTATATCACAGCATGCCTGATGCAGTAAGTGTGTGATTGTCATGTACTGTTGTCTACACCCATGGTAAGTACCATAGTGTATCATCTGCACATGTTGGCATACTGGTGGTAATGATGTCAACAGAAGGCTACATACATAGGTAGCACAGGGGATAAGGTAATGAATGTAGTAATACGCAATGATGGACATGTAAACTGCAAGTGGCATGTTGCCCACACTGGACTCTGCAATGCAGATGTTTGAGGATGTTGATATGTGTGCAGTACTACACGACTGGTACAGGACACACAGGAGCACCCTAGCACTGCAAGCTCACATCTCATACCATGCTAGACAGCCCCAACACACAAAACTAACTGTCACAGGAGGGTGAGTCCCCATATATGTCAGGGATACTGTGGTGGCAGGCCAGGTAGCATACATCCTACTAAGTATGGAACCACTGAGTGAAGGCTCAGTGTCTGTTATTTGACATGTGTATTACTGCAGGTATGAGCACATGGGTTTCCATCCAGTTATTGTACATCCTGACAGTACATGGTCTGTACACTTGTGTGTGCTGAGACTGGACCCTAGCCATCTGACCCGTGTATTTCCATGTACATGTGCATAGTGCCTGCATATTTGCAGTGTTACCTACTGGAAGTGGTACAGCTTGTTTGTTGTACAATGGACTACATGCAGCCCTGTTTACTGTAGCTTTGTTTGCATGCATGTTTGCTTGCAATTACCCTGGAATACTGATCACACCTGCAATGCATAGTTATAGAGCTTCTGTGGACTCCTAGTGCCATCTGCATAGCTTACTATATGTATGTCCATGTCTCACTTGACAGGATGTCACTGTTTGTCCTGTTCACATGTACATTGCCTGTGACACAGTGCATATGACTTACCTGGCATGTGTCCACGTGAGCAGTCATATATGCTACTGCTAACTAATCACAGGCAATACACCTTCACATATTCATCTTCTGTTGAACTACCTGCTTCACTAGGGACGGCCTGCACCTGTCACCCCTGGGCTTTCAGACATTGGCAAAGGCTCTTGCTACCCCCATAGTCCCTATGTTAGGCAAGGCTCAAATGACAAACCCACCTTCATAGGTATCACAAGGGATAAGAAACTAAGAGTAATGCTACCCAACGCCAGAAGTCTAAACCTCCAGATGCATGCACCCGAAACTCTCCTTGGCATGGAGAACATCGATATCTGTGCAGTAACAGATGCCTGGTTCAGGGCTACTGAGAGCACACCAGCACTACCAGGTTTAACCTGGTTCAAACCTGGTTGATTTCTTTGAAACAGCCACCAAGGCCATTGATGAGGGGAAGGTGGTTCACACAGCCTACCTGGACCTCGCAAAAGCCTTCAAAACAATACCCCACTTGGGCATTCTAGAGAAGCTCACCAGTTTAAATATAAGCCCCTATGTCACTAGATGGATTGCACACTGGCTCAAGGACAGAACCCACATGGTTAGAATTGCTGGAGCCATGCCAGACTCCAAACCAGTTACGAGTTGTGTCCCACAAGGCACAGTCCTGGGACCTCTCTTGTTTAGTATATATTTATCGGAGGTACAGGCCAACACGGACGGACTGTGGCTGACCAGATATGCAGATGACTGCGAACTGGCCACCATAATCGACTCTCCAGCTGACACAAGCATCTTCCAAAGGGGCATCATAGAAACAGACAACTTGTGCCAGAGCCATGGCCTTCAGCTGAACAGTGTTTAGAAAGGGAAATGTGCATCCTGTAGTCTGTTCACCTAGTTGCCAAAAGGGACATTTCCCTCACACACACTAACCCCCCTCAGCCAAAAACACACACTTGCCATGTGCAGGATTCAAACCCCTATCTGACTATGTTATGACACTCGAGATGGACACATAAGCAGAGTGCGTTATTTGCATTATTGGGAGGTTTCCCTTCTCCTGCTATACTTATAGAGTGCTGACATCATCGGTGTTTAGAAAGGGGAATGTGCATCCTGTAGTCTGTTCTCCTAGTTGCCAAAAGGGACATTTCCCTCACACACACACACTAACTCCCCTCAGCCAAACACACACACTTGCAGGATTCAAACCCCTACCTAACTATGTTATGACACTTGACATGGACACATTAGCAGAGTGTGCTATTCGCATTACTGGGAGGTTTCCCTTCTCTTGCTGTACTTATAGGGTGCTGACATCATCAGTGTTTAGAAAGGGAAATGTGCATCCTGTAGTCTGTTCACCTAGTTGCCAAATGGACATTTTCCTCACACACACTAACCCCCTTTAGCCAAGCACACACTTGCCATTTGCAGCATTCAAACCCCTATTTAACTATGTTATCACATTTGAGACGGACGTATTAGCAGAGCGCGCTATTTGCATTACTAGAAAGTTTCCCTTCTCCTGCTATACTTGTAGAGTGCTGACATCATCGGTGTTTAGAAAGGGGAATGTGCATCCTGTAGTCTGTTCTCCTAGTTGCCAAAAGGGACATTTCCCTCACACACAATTGCACACACACTAACTCCCCCTCAGTCAAACACACACTTGCCATTTGCAGGATTCAAACCCCTATCTAACTATGTTATGACACTTCAGATGGGCGCATTAGCGGAGCACACTATTCGCATTAGTGGGAGGTTTCCCTTCTCCTGCTTTACTTATAGAGTGCTGACATCATCTGTGTTTAGAAAGGGGAATGTGCATCCTGTAGTGTGTTTTCCCAGTTGCCAAAAGGGACATTTCTCTCCCACAGACTTACACACACACACTGAGCATTTGCAGGATTCAAACCCCTACCTAATTAGGTTATGACACTTGAAACGGACGCATTAGCGGAGTGCGCTATTTGCATTACTGGGAGGTTTCTTTTCTCCTGCTGTACTTATAGGGTGCTGACATCATTGGTGTTTAGAAAGGGGAATGTGCATCCTGTGGGGAGGCAGACACCAAGTACACTCTGGCTAAGCTGTCATTCCCTAGGGCAAACAGCCTAGTGTTGACCTCTACACCCATATGTTTAATTGTCAAATGCACATTATTTGTTGCTGATAGACTGTTTGCACGTCTTTATTGCCATAGCATTCCCTGTTTGTATGAACAACTTGTGCATCTGTGGAAGATGTTTGCATATGGGAGGGATCCACTATATCACGTATGTCTCTGTAGTCATTTAACTGTGTGCACTGGGCAGACTGCTGTAATGTTGTTGGTTCCTGGAATAACACGTACAAATACCAGATATGTGTGGCCAACTGCTAAACTGAGATTTGGCCTAAGTGTGTGAGCATGCCCAGTTCAGCCTTCCCATGGCATGTTGTCTGACATATGTCTCAGTTATCAAAGTGTGTGAGCATGCCCAGTGTGAGCATTCCGTATGTTGAACTCTGCAGCCCACCACATTTGTGGATGAGTGTGAACTTCAACAAATATCATCCGTTTATGGTTGTGTGTTGTGTGTCATGTTGTGTAGCTACTGTACAACTGCTTTGTGTGTGAACACAACAGGATTATACTGTGCCTGCAGTGTTTGCATGGGATACTTTGCATACAGTTGTCAACATCCTTTCACACTGACCTAACACTGTAGTACTGTATAGTGTACTGGTAGTACTTTGACTGTGGTGGACAGTATCCTGGGCTTTAGTGCTATCCCTGCTTTACATTTTGATAGTGAGCACAACAGCCTGGTTAGGGGCCAGTTGTGTACATCTGACCATGTTGCATTCTGTTCAGATATGAACTACTTAAACCAGGCTTGTCCAACATTGGTAGTGTATTCCACAACATAGGTGTACATTTGCAACCACTAGCGATGTGCCCTAGTCCATGTCTAATGCTAGTTGGAGAGTGTGTTTGTCCTCCGACACACATTGTAAGTGGAGTTTGCCATGACATATGTCATGGTTAGTATACTGTGCCTCTGTCTACCTGTGACATGACAGTGATACCCAGGATAAAGCTACCATCTCCCATCCATTCATCAAGATTCCTATTGAGGAAAATCGATAAGTGACTCTATAGGTAGCCTGTACTGGGAGTTCACTCATGGGTGGGGGTGGCTTCTGTGTTATGGATCATGCAGTACAGCTTGTCCTATGTAAGTCAGTGCTGGGGTTCAGGTCTCTCATGTGCATAGCTCACTGCCATTCAGATTGTACAAGGTGCAGCATGTTTATTGATACCAGCAACACAGGCAACACATGGCATCTGTGCAAGCTCTTTGATACTCCTGGTGAGGTACTGTTGGGGACTTTATGGTTGATGGAGGTGTCTGCTGAGGTACATCCCACAGGGGCTATTGTAGTCAGTTGTAACACTGATGAAGGATGACTGCAGAGCCACAATGACCTCCCCTTATCTAGATCTGACAACCTCCATGATTAGGTGGGTATATGGTATGTTTCTGTAAACACTACAGCACATGTTTGTGCAATGCAGGATATCTATCACCTTGTCTCCCCAGGTCTCTCATTACATGTTAACTACGTAATGGGTTAACACCTATGTGGTAATTGGTGGGCACTTACTGTATATCCACGGGGGTTGACTATATACTTTTCTGCAGTTAGCTTGCTGACATGGCTATGGCACCAGTTGTCTGTTTCTATGTGACCCTTTTGTGGGATGCTTGTGTCAGCTGGTGGATCATATATGGTGAGCAGTTTGTAGTCCTCTGCAAACATGTTCAGACACAGTCCTTCCATGTTTGCCTGTACCTATGGGACATATATACCAGACAAGGGAGATCCCAGGACCAAGCCTTGTGGGATGCCAGTTATATCTGGTTTGTAGTCTGACATGGCTGTAGCATGTCTGACCATGTCTATTCTGTCCTTGGTCTGGTTTGCAACCCCTCTACTGACATAGGGGTTTATATTTAAGCTGGTGAGCTTATCTATAATGAACATGTAGGGTATTGTATAGAAGCCTTTGCAAGGTCCAGCTACGCTGTGTGGACCACATTGCCCTCATCAATGACCTTAATGACTGTTTCAATTGAGTCAAACATGTTTAGGGGCAGGATCTGCACTTAAGAAAGCCACACTGGGTAGGGTCCGTGTCAGTAGGTCCCCAATATCTTTATGTCTGTGGTACATGCTGATCCTTTCCATAGCTGTGCAGACCGAGCTTCTCAGGATTCTGGGGTGGTAGTTTTCAGTATCCATTCAGGCAACACCTTTGTTGAGAAGGACCACTGTTGTTGTACACTGCTCTTTGGGTACATATCCTGTGGTAAGGCTGACATTGAGCAGTAGTGTGATTTGGCATTCCATTCGTCTTGGAGTCCATGTTGGACTCAGCCCAGGACACCATCTCATACCATTGCTGCTGTGTGTTTTGCTTTGTAGATGCTGGCTGTTACCTCAGCATCTGCAATGTCAGGGGCCAGCAGTCTGCTGGGATAGATATTCTGCATTCTGGGGGGGGGGGGGGTTTGCACTGCACCTGTCAGGATGTATGTTGGCAATATGTGTGTGTGTTTGGTATGTTGTTTGTGATATTTGTGTGATTCAGAGCATATCTGTAAATTCCCTACACGGTTCCTACCATCAGTTGTGAAAGCCTTGGGATTATCCTTAGCGTCCTGTACAATTTGTATCTTCATAGGTTCATAGGTTCATACTAGGCTATCCACCCTAGGGCATTTGTTAGCCTAGCCAGCGTGTGTGTGGCTTTTGCCACCCCTTGCTATGTGAATATTATGACCATTTATGATTTGCTTTGCTGTGCCTCTGTCTGGACATGACACAGTGAAGACCCCCAGTGTAACTCTACAATCATCCATCCACTTGGCAAGATTCCTGTTGAAGAGTGTCAGAGAGGGGCTCTGCCTAACATGGAGTGGGATTCTGGTCCAGGGTGTGGGGAGCCTCTGGATTATGTATCTGTCCCTCCAGCACATCCTATTTCATTATTTGTTGAGGTTGACATCTCTCACTCTCACAGCTCCGATGGCTTTGAGTTTTCTGGGGTGCAGCATGTCCATTACTCCTGTGTTGGGCATGGCCTTCTACAGCAGGCATGCAATGCCTCTGTGTAGGCAGTATGTGACTGCATTCAGCTGGGGTGTCTACAGCCAGGCAGCATATGACATATATTTGACACCCTTTATCCTCTTGGTGAGGTACCTTTGAGGTCTTTCTAACTGCTGCAGGTGTCAGGTAAGGTACAGCCCATATGAGGCATTGTACTAGATTATGGGTGTGATAAGAGAACAGTATAGGGGCACAATGACCTCTGTTGACGTAGATGTGAATCCTTTCATGATACTGTGTCCAATGTAGACAGTCTTCCTAGCCACACTGGCAATGTGAGTGTCACATAACAGGTTGCTGTCCACTTGTGTCCCTAGGTCCCTGATTACTCCTTCCATACATAATGGTTTACCACCTATGTGGTAATTTGTGGTACCTTGTTTGGTATTTGGTGGGACATTCATACTGTCCAGTGTCTTCAGGATAGCTGGGTGGGGTTCCTGTGTGTGAGAGTGTGGTCTGTAGCATGCTACAGACTGTACAGCAGTCTTGCCTACAGTTAGTTGCACATGGGTGGACTCCAATGCCTTGTGCATTGTCAATTACCTGGATGTATGGGTGTCTGTGCTGAATATGGATACTCACCCTCCTTTTATGTTTTGTTCCAGGTTTTGGGGCCATGACACATGATATGTGGTATAACCTGGTAGTGCTGGTGTGCTGTCAGGAGGCTTGCAGCAGGTTTCTGTCACTGCATAGACATCAATGTTCTCCATACTGGGGATGGCCTTGGGAGCATGCATATTGGGGTTTACACATCTGGCATTGGTCAGCATTACCCTTATGTTTCTTTACACTTATGTTTTCTAGGGTGGTGGTTTAGTCTTTTCAGCCTTGCCTACAAAAGGCTCTATGGAGGTGGAAAAGGCCTTATCCAATATCCAGACACCCAGGTGTAACAGGTGCAAGCCATCCCAGGAACAGCTGCGTGGCTTGTCAAGCATGACATCCCAAGCAGACAGACATTGGATCCCCTTGGAATGACACCAGTAAGTGTGCCACTTGCTATGACTGATCATTCCGTGTTTGTACTGTGGCATTATTCTTGGTAAGGGTAGGATGCTGCAAATGGTGAGTGTCATACCGGCCTGGACTACATAATCAGAGAGCTCATCTATGTCTCTTTTCATGTAGTCTAGGGAGGTACATCTCAGGTCATTCACACCAGCATGGACTATGACTGCATCATATTTCTACTTGCTTTGGGGTGACCTGCATACTTCTGTTATGGGCGATTGTGGCAGCCTACAGGCAGCTTACTGTACCCTGTCCCTTGTTCAGTCTGGTGTGGGACAGCAGTGTGTCTGACTATGGAGTCACCTATTACAACTGTATCAGGCATGTTGTTTTTCCTTCTGGCCTGTGACTGTTTGGCACACCAGCTTTGTGTACTATGTGTTGCATGTGCTATGTTTGGAGGTTGTTTGATTGGGTGTCTGCTTTAGAGGCCTCTGTTGGTGTGCTGTGTTTGTAATTTGTGCCTCCGGGAATGTTTTTCTGTGTTTATGTCTTTGGTTTGCAGTTGTGATAGGTCTATGTGGGACTGTGTTTGTGGTGTGTGTGGTTACCTACTCCTCCTGACTAGTTTTGGGAGTACTGAGTTGAGGGAGCTCAGCCTCCAGTTTGGATAGATGGTTGCATCTCTCACATATATTTGTATTTCTTGGGTGGAGTTGGGGGTTGTCTGTGTACTTGGGGCAGGTGTAATATTGCCTCAGGATTCACAGATTCAACTTGTTGTGGCTGGCCTTAGTGGATTGTATGTGTGGACATATTTTATTGCCATACTACTGATCAGTGATTACTTCATTGTTTATGTTTGCTCTATCATGTAGTAGCTTCCTCATTCTCTTGCATGGGTTGGTTATGGCTGGTGTCCACCATGCCAGATGCCTGTGTATGGCATTGTGTCTTGTTTTAATTTAGGATTGCATAATCCAAGCATTCCTGGCAGTGTTCATGGAATGGCTGTATTACAGGTTCTGAGGTGTGGCCCATATTTTGCACCTGCACAGGACCTTTAATGGATTCCACATCAGTTTGGAGGAGTGCAAATATTGCTTTACACATGTTTTCCACTGTGGTTTTCTGGCCAGGGACTGTGGTCAGGATTTGTATATCCAGTGTGATTACTCTATGGTCTGGTTTTACCAGTGAGCAATACACTTCTCGTCTTGCCATCCAGTACCCATGTTGCTGATTATCACATTCAGTATGCTTACCCCTCTTGTGGGAGTGGTACGTTGTTCCTGGGCATTTTGGTTTATGGATTCTATGAACTTTTGTCCTACACTGTTGGAGCTAGTATAATGCTCCCAGTCTATATGTCTGGGTATTTTCAGTCACCCAATATAATGTGGTTTGGAGGACTTGATATATTCATGTATTCCAGCATAGGCCAGGTGCAGTTCCTGGTGTTGGGACAGTAGTCTGCAGCAGGCTATAAACTGGGGGGCAGTTTTAGCCACTGTTACTTGACCATGGCTAGTCCATGCTGCTTCTTGTTGTGGTACCAACATGGGGGTGTGGTTATCCTTGACAATTCTTGCTAGTCACCCTCCTTTTGTAGCTTGTTCCATGTTTTGAGGCTGTACAGCACAGTATGAGGTGTAACCTGGTAGTGTTAGGGTGCTGTTGTGAGCCTTGACTCAGTTTTGTATTACAGCAGAGATATCAACATTCTCCATACTGGGTGAGTTTAGACTGCATGCATCTTGCTGTTTCGACTTATCCCTTATCTTATTCTTATCCCTTCTGATACCTGTGGAGATAGGTTTGTGTTTTGAGCCTTACCTATTCAGGGCATGCTGTGGGTAACAACAGCCTTTGCCAGTATCCATTCGGCCTGCACTGATAGGTGCACGCCAGTCTTAGCAGGTGGAGTATCATGTCATGCTCAGCATGTCATCCCAGGCTGGCACACATTGGATCCCCTTTGACTAACTGCGTTACTTCAGTCAATTATTGCACTTGATCATCTCATTGTCATATTGTGGCATGATGCTTGGTGAGGGTAGGATGTTAGTCAGGGTCCTCAGGTGTGCATATAGTACATGGTGTTACATTACTTAACACATGGCATTCATGCCTCAGGTGGTGCTGCAGGGCTGCCTCTGTCGGATGCACATATTACACTCCCTGTACATGTTTGTGAGCAGGTCATGTCATTTTAGGCATCCCTGTTATTATCTGAGTGAGTCAGAGGGGGTATCATTCCCAGGGTTCCTACTGAGCCAGTGTATGTGCTATGTGTTGCCTCTTTGCCAAGGCCATGGCATACTGGGCACGCCTCCTTCTGCCTACTGGGGCAGGCTCAGGTTGTTCCTCCTCCGAATCACGCCTGCCTGTGATGGCCTTGGTAATGGTGGGGGCTGTTTGGCCCGGCCCTATGCTGGTCCTGCTGCAGCTGTTTTCGCAAGATCATATTATGTAGCATAGCACATACCATGACAATTTGGGTACATGTAGTTGGTGTGTACTGCAAGGCTCCACCAGATGTGTCCAGACACCGGAACCGTGACTTGAGCAGCCCAAACACACGCTCTATTACATTACGTGTTTGTGTGTGTGCCTCATTATGGCGTTCCTGTTCAGGTGTGTGTGCGTTTCCGATGGGTGTCATCAGCCATGGCTCCAGTGCATAACCTGCATCCCCCACTAGGTGTCCACGTGGGATGTCCCCATTGGCAAATGTCTGGTACAGCTGCGTCAAATGCCAGATGTGGGAATCATGGTAGCTCCCAGGACAGCCAGCACACACATTCATTATTATGCCCTGGGCATCACACACGACCTGGCAGTTGATGGAGGAGAAGCCCTTGCGGTTGATGTATGCCCTACCCCGCTCACCGGCTGGTGCTTTGATGCATATGTGCGTGCAGTCTATTGCACCCACTACCTCAGGGTATTCCGCTATTTGCTGGAAGAGACGCATATTGCTGGCTAATACCTCACGGGCATTGGGGAAATATACACGATCACCGACATGTGCTGACATGGCATCCAAGAACTGGTGCAGTACCCTGGAGGCTAATGCCTGTGATATCCCCATCATATCACCAGTTGGTCTCTGGAAGGTACCTGTTGCTAGTATTCTTAGGCCAACACATACCTTGGTTTCCACTGGGATGTGTTCCCCTCTGTTGGTTCTGTGTGTGAGGCGTGGCCTGCACAGCTCCACTGTTTGCTGCAGGAGGTCTCTGTCCACTCTATAGCGCTCTACTATCTCCAGCTCATGTAACCTGTGGTAGGTGACCCTGGGCCTGTATACTCTTCTCCATCTCCTCACTGTGGGTTGTCTGGCACCATCTGCATTGTCACCACCCTCAGCAAGTCGCCTATGTCTCATTATGACAGCTATGGCAGCCCCTAACATATCTGCTCTGAGTTCAGCTTTTTCAGTTTTCACTTCTAATAACTTACTCCTGTCTTGCAGTGTCTCTTGAGAGAAACATCCTGCACTGCTGTTTGCAGAGTTTTAAGTGCTGGGCTGGGCTACTATTCTGCCTGTGTAATTGCCTGCTTCTAATTATTTTCACCTGCTAGCTCCAGCAGTATTCCCTGCTAGCTTCCTACTAAATCTGTTGCTTCCTTTTTCCTCTCTGTTTCCTCAGTGTGGAGCCATGTGCAAACCAGCAGAAACATGCTCACAGTGGCTTACACATGCGCACACATGCTTATATGGTTCAGAATCTGCCTATTCGGGTTAAAACACGCGCACACCCGCGCAAACAGTGTTAAACATCTCCCAACACGCTCCCACATGCTCAGTCTGCCTTACACGCGCACACACTGTCTTACTCGCGCTTCATGGTGCGCAGATGTGCGCATGCACGCCCAGCAAGAAACTTTGGTGTAGGCAACAGTGTACACCTTCCATTTCTTGACTTTCTCATGCTTATCTAGAGGCACACCTCTTTCCATGATATCTGTCTGACATCTGTCATCTAACTCTGACCTCCAATGAACTGCATTTCTTTCTACCATTCCCCCCTGTGATGTCACCTATCTCCTACTCTGTTCCTCCCCTTTCTGTAACTCTTACACTACTCAGACTGTGCTCATTTGCTATGTGACAGTGGAATTCAGTATCCTAACACTCATTTGCATCAGATTGCCTACTAATGCTTAGTTACATCTCTTAGACTCAGCTTCCCCCCTTAGCAACCAGGACACGGTGGCCATGTTGGTTTTGGTCTGCTGGTCCCTGCATTGACATTCCATGTATTGCATAAAACCCACATTTGTGGGTTTAAAACCTTCGTTTTTATGTTTTATACAGCACAGCCCATTTGCGCGGGGCTGCGCTGGGTTTAAACATCGGCGATCGCCGAAAAAAAAAATTATAATTTTCATATATTTGCATCAGGTTACCTTGTCAATGGCCACATATTTGGCCATTGGCATGCTGCCTGACACATATGCACCCTTTATTTGGAGCTGACATGGCTCCATTGCAATTTTTGCAGAAACGTACTCAGTTGTCAACTGAGTACATTTCTGCAGCTAAAACGGCTCTTACACGGGCTGTTCTGGGCTTCCTGGATCGCTAATCATCCTCATTTGCATGCTATTCGGCTGCAAGTGAGGTGATTAGCTTATCCACACCCACTCCGTGTAAGAGACGTTTTAGCTTGTCTCTTACACGGACTTTGGGCTGTTCCTGGATCGCGAAGGCTGCATGGAGTCTTACACTACTCTTAGACTCCGTGCAAGCCTTCGTGAATCCTGCCCAGTGTGTGTTCACTTATTCCAGAAAATATGTTATCTACACATTTATAATCAACTGAGAATGTCCAACTGTATGAACTGTTTAATACTGGATATGAAATGTGAATTACTTATGCACATTATTTGAATGTTATAGAAAAGCTGTGTTTGTGGCATATAGAGATAATCCACTACACCTGTGCTGTGCAAGTGAAATAGTCTGATGGTTCAAATCCAGAGGTGTCTAATTGCTTCACCTTTGCTTCCCTTATTTTTTCCGTTTTAATTTTTTTTTCCCTTTGCCAAGTGTGCAGAACATGGCATAGTGTGAACATGGTTCACTGCACAGTATAGCTCACAAACATGGTTAGTGGCATTGCATGGCTTTGAGCACTATGGATGGTAATGACTGCAGAAATTCTACCTGTTATCTTACTGTCTCTGGCACAAGGTGTAAATACAGTAAGCTAAGAAAGAAAGAACAATGATAATGCAGGACTTGAGCCACACAGTGGATAATTTTTTCTGAGGGTGGGTCATAATGAATATTTACACAAATGATATGTGTTTGCTATTGCATTTTCCATTTGCTCATTGCCTGCCTAGGTGCAAACATGGTACGCAGCTTAAGGAAAAAAATTGAAAAATGTTATTCAGTGTGCCTTCCTCCACATAAACAGGCTCAGCAGTGATCCGTGGGCATCAGAACTTTGGATAGTACAGAGTAGAGAAAATAGGGTCTATGTTACCATATTGAATGATAACAATGTTGGATGCTCATATGAGCAAAAATGTATGAGAACGAACTTGCTATTGTGGGGGGATCTGCCCCCCACCCCCTCTTAAATATATATTCCAACTCCGAGGTCGCACTACAGTGAGGAAAGGGCAAATATTCCAGTCCTCACTGTACTGCCACCCAAAAAAAAAACAAGTTCATTCTCGTGCGTTTTCACTCATATGAGCATTCAACATTGTTACCATTCGATATGGTAATATAGACCCGAGAAAATACACCTCCTGCCTAGCTTTTCCTGTGGCACCAGATGCAGTGAGCTCATGGTCAAAGGTTAGCCATGGTTCAAATCCAGCATTTACTAATGGTGTCACACTGTCATTGTTGCCAAAACTTTGATTATAAGGTAGTACTAATAGCTATATATAGCAGGCTGATTGACAGAAAGGAACCATTACTGTTTGTATACATATATTTTTGTAGGTTTCATAGCTCATTAATGACCGACATTTGAACCCCAGTTGATTATGTGTGTAACTGTTTTACCATGACAGTGATAAAAACGCAGTTGCATATCTCTGATGGACATAGTAGTTTGTTGACATTTATCTACCACCTGCCATTAACCAATTATAACTGTAAAAAGGAAGTATTGTGAAGTATGTACCATAACTTCAAACTATATTACCAAAATCATGCAACTCTATCCATTTCTACTATATTGTCAGACAATAGTCCTGCATCACAAATGAGAATGCATGAGCCAGAATCTGTTAATGTCACACACTTACAGGCCTAATTGCATTACAGCACTAGTTACTCTTTAAGTTGTATATCTTTAATGAGCATGGCTGATAAGTCTTTCTTCTGTGGCAATGAGGAATCACCTCTGTGGAAATCTATGCATTCTATTTTACATAGGTTTGAATCCCGCCTTTTACAAATTACTTTTAACAGCCTGTAAATCCCAACAAAATATGTGCCTAGTAATCCCATTGATTCCTCCAAAGTCAAGGGTTACAAACCAAGGTATTGAGTATTTCAGTGTTGACCACTGGGCAAAGTTTGACCAGGTATAGCATCACATATGGCAAAGATCATTGCTAAGTTTCACATCATCATTGCAGTTTCATAAACTCTCTTCCTCTTTGTTTGACTATGTTTCTCTTTGCTTACCATCATGCAAATGTAGTTGGGATGGTTGTGTATGTTTGCCAACTGGTTGTAAAATGTGAGATCACAATTTGGTGGGAAACCATTGCTACTGTTGTTGGAGGACCTCTCCAGACATGGCAGGTGATGAGAATGATGGTTCCAAATTTGTGGTACAGAGGTGGGGTGTGAAGGCATCCAAAATCTTTGTTGCACTCCTCATCAAGCACTACAACTGGTAGCTCTGTAGTGACACTATATGGGGTTTCAGTACAAGGCTGAGGCTTGGAGTAGCCTAGTTAAGGCTGTCTCTACTGTCACTGGCATACCATGCACTGGAGAGCAGTGTAGGCACCACTACAGTGACCTTAAGAGGTGCAAGCAGGCACAACTTAACCAGTGGCTGGATGAGTTTTGAACTAATACCCCCCCCCCCCAAGATATGTAAGTATACAGATCAAGCAACTTGAAATGAGATGGGATGGTGTACATAGCCAAGACAGGTATGCATAATGCTTTTACGTCTCTTCTTCTTTCATTCTGTGTTTTACAGCTGCAGAGGAAATCAGGGTAAACAGAGAGGCATGTGTTGAGAGTGGCATGACTCAGAGCGACAAGGGGTATGTCTGCAGCACAAGTGAACCTGATTGTATTAATTGTTGTGATTCCATAGATTAGAAGCAGCGTCAGCATGCATACCTTAATTGTAACAGCAGACATGCATGCTTTCTGTAGATGTTGGTGATTGTATTAAGTTAGTGTGGTAGTGTATTCAAATTATGTGGGTTCAGTTCCCACAACTAATCTATAGATTCACATTCAGCAAGTATTATTTCTACAGTTGAAATGCAGCAATATTGACTTTAATGCCATGTTGTTAACTTACTCTGTAGTATCTTTGAAAACATCTATGGAATATGTGTATATATATGTGTATATATATATGTATATATATATATATATATAGCAGTGGTTAGCGTTGCCACCTCACAGCAAGAGGTTCTCCAGTTCAGTCCTCAGCTGGGGTGCCTTCTGTGCGGAGTCTGCATGTCCTCCCTATGGTCGTGTGGGTTTCCTCTGGGTACTCCGGTTTCCTCCCACATCCCAAAGACATGCTGTAGGTGGATTGCACACTCTAAATTTATTTATTTATTTATTTATTTTTTGGATTACATGGAATCACACAGTTCTGATGTCATACCTTTCTGCCAACAAAACAAATGCATTTCAGCACAGGGAGGTGGGTCGACTATTGCAGCTCAGCTGGCTAACCCTCCACTGGCTGCCGCACCAACACCCTGCTCCTCTGGGATGCAACATGGCAGTACTGCCTTCACAACCCCTGCCCTATCTGGTCCATCCTTGTCAGGTAGCAGTGCCCTGGCTGGTGGTGCAGTGGTACCTTCTGGATGTACTGGTGGAGGTGGTCATTATGTCACCAGCCAGGGATGGTGTAACATCTGATAGAAAGTCACCTTGGTATCCACATCAGCAGAGTGGAGAAGGTGCTCCTAAAAATTGATAAAAGACTCCCACATCAAGATGTCTCGCAGGCAACTGAAGAAATGGACAGTGATGACAGTTCTAAGGATGATGAGTAGATTCTCATTGTTACCATGCTTGACAGGCATGTGCCTCCAGTGTCCCCTACCTATCTTAAATCATGGTTTCCCCCAACCTTTTTGTGACAATCACAATCCCTGTGTCTGTCTTGCATATGTTTTTATGCACTTGCCTCTAGGTCCCTTCCTCAACATGTGTTTTCTTGACACACTTGATTTGGGCCACTTGGCTATACAACATCATTGTGTTGTTGCCACCCATCCGTGTTGTGGTGACTGTCGAAATTCTTAAAATTTTGTCTATCTGTGTACATTACTGTGGCAAAGATGTTGACGTCCATGGTTCTCCCCCAGTCCTCTCCTACAAGTGCCTGTATGGCTTTCCCTTTGTACTTCCCCCTGCTTGCTTCCCCATTTCACAACTTTCCTATCAACCCCATTTTCACATGTTTAATCTGGCCAGGAATACCAAGAAATTGCCCATAATAAAAGGCTTCACTTTTTGTCCTCTGCATTTGCACAGTGTTTGGCATCATGCACCAATGCTGAGTGATGATGAATGGCTGTTCCTGTCCATTCGCAAAACTGCACAAGTCCAATTATCTTCGTGCAAAGGTGCTTAAACATGCTGCACTATAGGAATACAGAGTAAAGGCAGAGTAAAGGCAATCATTTGAAACAGTTACTCACAGTTCTTAGACTGCAAGATGTAACAAAATGCATCTTCCTATGTGGTTTGGTCTGTTGACATAAATCACTTGAGTGAAAGGTTTTTTTTTATCACAGCTTCAGGGGTTCGATTCCAGATGTATCTTACATCATTTTTTAATGTGATGTTATATGTCTATGGTATGTTTAATCACTCACATCTTAAAATTAGCCACAGTTATGAGCTCTCATGAAGATATATTGAATACTGGCAAAAAAAAAAAAAAACAAGAAAAAATGGCCAACCTGTGTTGTGTAAACATCTCACCAAACAAATAAAACAGAGTAAAGCAATCCAAAAATGTAGAATGATGAGATGACACCAGGCTCTCAGCATACAACGAACAATCTTTTATTTTAAAACAACATAAGCGCTTTCACAGCTCTTGCTGCTTCTTCAGATGTCAGAATAAAAATGCAATCACACGTGCACACACACACACACACACACACACACACACACACACACACACACACACACACACACACACACACACACACACATGCACACACACAGACACATACACACACACAGACACACACACACACACATACACATACACACACACAGACACACACACATACACACACACACATACACACACACACACGCACACACACACACGCAGACACGCACACACGCAGACACACGCACACAGACACACACAGACGCACACAGACACACACACGCACACATCCACACACACACACAGCAATTTATACAGAACTTCAGCAAATCAACCAATTAAGCAATCATGTATTAAAAGAATACAAACAATAAATGTAATATAATTTAAAAAATAAAAAATAAACTTAAAATCAGCTAATGCACATAAATGTATTTAAAGCTTATCTAAAAAGTGAGCGTGTCTGTAACAAAGGTTTAAGGGGAACATTATCATTTAGTCCTGAACCATAATCAGCCCTTAACCTAGATATTCACTTGCTCTCTAAGCTTTCAGTAGCATTCCTATCACCACCCAGCCTGTTAATACCTGCTACTTGTGCTATAACTTGAAACTTAAAACAATGTGTGTGTGAGGTGAGCTTCACATGTTTAAAAAAAGCACTGCACTCAGTACCATTATTAATATGTCTTATGTCTTCTACTATACATTCCTTTATCTATCAGTCTTGCCTACATAAAACTGAATGCAGGCAGTGCAGCACGCTAAATAAACCACATGAGAAGAGGTGCAAGTAGCTTGAACATCAAACACATACTGTTTACCCTGATCTGGATGTATAAACATACCAGTAGTGTCAATATATCTGCAGCACTTAAAAGTATGATATAGTCTAGTTCTTTTATAAGCGGAACCCATTTTATTCCTAGTAGTTTTACCATCAATAAACTGTTTTGGATAACAAAGCATCTGTTTTAAAGATTGTTTCTTCTTAAAGATAGTTAGGTTGTTCACCCACTATCTTTTTAAGATCATTATTCGTTGTTATAATGGGCCAGTGCTTCCTTATAATATCCAAGACATATCCTGTAGTGTAAAAATATGTCACCGGTACCCTGCATTTACAATCACTCAGTTTCTTAGGGTGAATTGAAGGTGGATTTGAAGAAAAGAAGGGCCTGCCTCTACCTTCTCTAACATCATAAACTTTATTCGATAGTTGTACATTACACCTCTTGTAGCCCCTATCCACAAATTTATTCTCCAGGTCTTTCATTTCAGACATAAATTGCCATCACTAACATTCACCCTTGATATTCTAAGTCCTTGTCCTTGTACTATGTTATCAAATACATATTTGGGGTGCATGCTTGTTCGGTGTAAAAAATTGTTCCTGTAACAAGGTTTCCTGTATAGTGAAATATCCATCTGTCCACTGCTTGAAACTCTTATAAGTACATCTAAGTAACTAATTTCTACCTTGGAATACTCAGCTGTAAATCTCAGAAATGTAGTACTAGCATTAATCACTTTTATAAACTTAACCAACTCATCTCGTGTACCCTTTCAAATCAAAAATAAATTATCCACAAAACATCTGTAAAATAAAATGTGTTCTACGTATGTCTCAACCATCATGTGCTTAAGTTCCCAGATGAGCATAATGAGATTGGCGTAGCTGTTGGCACATGATGTGGCCATTACTATGCCATCTCTTTGCAAAAAATAATTACCATAAAAATCAAATGTATTGTTATATAAAACCAACTCAAGTAAATAATGAAGTAATTCAATCTTACTATCACTAAATATATGTTGTTCCATCAGATATTCTACCACCCATTCAATACCTAACATATTTCGTAAAACTGTTAAGAGGGAACTTACATCCAAAGTTACCAAGTACCATCCCTTGACATCAAATGTAGCCTGTGTAAACTCATAAAGATCAATCAGAAATTGTCAAGAGTCACTCAGGATATGTAATTTGGTACTGACAAGTGGTCTAAAATGCTTTTCTACAAAGATGGACATAGAGTCTGTACTCCATTTTCTATGAGAGACTATAGGTCTAAGCGGTGGATTTACAGGATCCTTGTGTAGCTTGGGCAGGCCCTGTATATAAAGGGAATCAAGGGATGTTGCACAAAAAAATAATCAAACAAACTTCTATCAGCCCTGATGACATCATACATCTCAACATGTCTGTGATACAAATTACCTTGTTGTTAACATCAAACAGTGTAATTTTACAATAAAAAGAATTGTCAGAAAGCATAACATTCATTTTGTCAACATACCATGAAGAGTCTAGAATAACAATAGGGTCCCCCTTATCGGCAGGGCGTATAACAATGCTTTGGTCAAAATTGTGTTCAAGCGCTTCTTTCTCTCTAACAGTCATATTAAAAAAGCATTTCCCCTTATTTGCAGAATCATAGCCCTTATAAATTTCATCTAAATGTATTTTTTTCAAATGCTTCAATAAGGTGATGTAAAACAGGTGTACAAGTACTTGGCTTCCTAAAACATATTCACTAGAAGTAAGTAGATTATCTTTATACATATACTTTAACATTAAATTTCTAGTGAAAGTTTTCACATCAAAAATCATCTCAGTGATATCAGTACTCTGGGAGGGCACAAAAGAAAGACCCTTCTGTTTGTTGTTTGTCTTTTCAGCTTTTCCTGGTTAGGGGTTGCCACAGCGGAACTCCGGCCCGCTAATGATTGGCAGTTGATTTTTATGGTGCCGAGTTGCCAGCCCGACGCCCAACCTTCAGTGAAGGCACGCCCATTCATGCATGTCTTTTGGAGGTCACTAGACTGAGGCGAGGACATGCAGACTCCCTTCTGTATAATTCTTCAGTACTCAGTACTTTACTAGACAAGATATAAATCAAGTATTTTGCCAGTACCTTTTTATGCTTGGTGTTTCTACAGAGTCCTGATTCAACTTGCATTTGTACCGTGTCCGGATCTGAGACCTCGGTCATCTCCTTGCAGTTTTCTGGTGTATAGGTAAATGAAAATTCAAGCTATTAGCCTTACATTGTTCACTGAAATCAGAAGAAGCAGTAAGAGCTGTGAAAGCATTTATGTTGTTTTAAAATAAAATATTGTCCGTTGTATGCTGAGAGCCTGGTGTAATCTCATCATTCTACTTTTTTGGATTGCTAAAAAAAAATAATAATTTGAAGTGACATTCATTCCCACAACCTTGTTCTGCTTCTCTTAAGCCTGTTGTCCCTCTCCTAATCCTTCTTTACTCCAATATCAGTCACTTCATGCCACAGAGCATGGCATGTTAAGAGTGAGGACACACCAAAAACATGTCCAGGAATGTTCCATTTCATGCCAGAGAGCATGGCATGTAGCCACCAAAACATGTCCATGAATGTTCCATTTCATGCCACAGAGCATGGCATGGTAAGAGTGAGGACACACCAAAAACATGTCCATGGATGTTCCATTTCATGCTACAGAGCATGGCATGTTAAGAGTGAGAACACACCAAAAACATGTCCATGAATGTTCCATTTCATGCCACATAGCATGGCATGTTGAGTGAGAACACACCAAAAACATGTCCATGAATGCTCCATTTCATGTCACATAGCATGACATGTTGAGTGAGGACACACCAAAAACATGTCCATGAATGTTCCATTTCATGCCACATAGCATGGCATGTTAAGAATGAGAACACACCAAAAACATGTCCATGAATGTTCCATTTCATGCTACAGAGCATGGCATGTTAAGAGTGAGAACACACCAAAAACATGTCCATGAATGTTCCATTTCATGCCACATAGCATGGCATGCTGAGTGAGAACATACCAAAAACATGTCCATGAATGTTCCATTTCATGCCACATAGCATGGCATGTTGAGTGAGGACACACCAAAAATATGTCCATGAATGTTCCATTTCATGCCGCATAGCATGGCATGTTAAGAGTGAGAACACACCAAAAACATGTCCATGAATGTTCCATTTCATGCCACATAGCATGGCATGTTAAGAATGAGAACACACCAAAAACATGTCCATGGATGTTCCATTTCATGCTACAGAGCATGGCATGTTAAGAGTGAGAACACTCCAAAAACATGTCCATGGGTGTTCCATTTCATGCTACAGAGCATGGCATGTTAAGAGTGAGAACACACCAAAAACATGTCCATGGATGTTCCATTTCATGCTACAGAGCATGGCATGTTAAGAGTGAGAACACACCAAAAACATGTCCATGAATGTTCCATTTCATGCCACACAGTATGGCATGTTAAGAGAGAGAACACACCAAAAATATGTCCATGAATGTTCCATTTCATGCTACAGACCATGGCATGTTAAGAGTGAGAACACACCAAAAACATGTCCATGAATGTTCCATTTCATGCCACATAGTATGGCATGTTAAGAGAGAGAACACACCAAAAATATGTCCATGAATGTTCCATTTCATGCTACAGAGCATGGCATGTTAAGAGTGAGAACACACCAAAAACATGTCCATGCATGTTCCATTTCATGCTACAGAGCATGGCATGTTAAGAGTGAGAACACACCAAAAAACATGACCATGAATGTTCCATTTCATGCCACATAGCATGGCATGCTGAGTGAGAACACATCAAAAACATGTCCATGAATGTTCCATTTCATGCCACATAGCATGGCATGTTAAGAATGAGAACACACCAAAAACATGTTCATGGATGTTCCATTTCATGCTACATAGCATGGCATGTTAAGAGTGAGAACACTCCAAAAGCATGTCCATGGGTGATCCATTTCATGCTACAGAGCATGGCATGTTAAGAGTGAGAACACACCAAAAACATGTCCATGAATGTTCCATTTCATGCCACATAGCATGGCATGTTAAGAGTGAGAACACACCAAAAACATGTCCATGAATGTTCCATTTCATGCCACATAGCATGGCATGTTAAGAATGAGAACACACCAAAAACATGTCCATGGATGTCCCATTTCATGCTACAGAGCATGGCATGTTAAGAGTGAGAACACACCAAAAACATGTCCATGAATGTTCCATTTCATGCCACACAGTATGGCATGTTAAGAGAGAGAAGACACCAAAAATATGTCCATGAATGTTCCATTTCATGCTACAGAGCATGGCATGTTAAGAGTGAGAACACATCAAAAACATGTCCATGAATGTTCCATTTCATGCCACATAGTATGGCATGTTAAGAGAGAGAACACACCAAAAATATGTCCATGAATGTTCCATTTCATGCTACAGAGCATGGCATGTTAAGAGTGAGAACACACCAAAAACATGTCCATGGATGTTCCATTTCATGCTACAGAGCATGGCATGTTAAGAGTGAGAACACACCAAAAACATGTCCATGGATGGTCCATTTCATGCTACAGAGCATGGCATGTTAAGAGTGAGAACACACCAAAAACATGTCCATGAATGTTCCATTTCATGCCACATAGTATGGCATGTTAAGAGAGAGAACACACCAAAAATATGTCCATGAATGTTCCATTTCATGCTACAGAGCATGGCATGTTAAGAGTGAGAACACAGCAAAAACATGCCCATGAATGTTCCATTTCATGCCACATAGCATGGCATGCTGAGTGAGAACATACCAAAAACATGTCCATGAATGTTCCATTTCATGCCACATAGCATGGCATGTTGAGTGAGGACACACCAAAAATATGTCCATGAATGTTCCATTTCATGCCGCATAGCATGGCATGTTAAGAGTGAGAACATACCAAAAACATGTCCATGAATGTTCCATTTTATGCCACATAGCATGGCATGTTAAGAATGAGAACACACCAAAAATTGTCCATGGATGTTCCATTTCATGCTACAGAGCATGGCATGTCAAGAGTGAGAACACTCCAAAAACATGTCCATGGGTGTTCCATTTCATGCTACAGAGCATGGCATGTTAAGAGTGAGAACACACCAAAAACATGTCCATGGATGTTCCATTTCATGCTACAGAGCATGGCATGTTAAGAGTGAGAACACACCAAAAACATGTCCATGAATGTTCCATTTCATGCCACATAGAATGGCATGTTAAGAGTGAAAACACACCAAAACATGTCCATGGATGTTCCATTTCATGCTACAGAACATGGCATGTTAAGAGTGAGGACACACCAAAAACATGTCCATGAATGTTCCATTTCATGCTACAGAGCATGGCATGTTAAGAGTGAGAACACACCAAAACATGTCCATGGATGTTCCATTTCATGCTACAGAGCATGGCATGTTACGAGTGAGAACACACCAAAAACATGTCCATGAATGTTCCATTTCATGCCACATAGTATGGCATGTTAAGAGAGAGAACACACCAAAAATATGTCCATGGATGTTCCATTTCATGCTACAGAGCATGGCATGTTAAGAGTGAGAACACACCAAAAACATGTCCATGAATGTTCTATTTCATGCCACATAGCATGGCATGTTAAGAGTGAGAACACACCAAAAACATGTCCATGGATGTTCCATTTCATGCTACAGAGCATGGCATGTTAATAGTGAGAACACACCAAAAACATGTCTATGGATATTCCATTTCATGTTACAGAGCATGGCATGTTAAGAGTGAGGACACATCAAAAACATGTCCATGAATCTTCCATTTCATGCTACAGAGCATGGCATGTTAAGAGTGAGAACACACCAAAAACATGTCCATGGATGTTCCATTTCATGCTACAGAGCATGGCATGTTAAGAGTGAGGACACACCAAAAACATGTCCATGAATGTTTCATTTCATGCCACATAGCATGGCATGTTAAGAGTGAGAACACACCAAAAACATGTCCCTGGATGTTCAATTTCATTCTACGGAGTATGGCATGTTAAGAGTGAGGACACACCAAAAACATGTCCATGAATGTTCCATTTCATGCTACAGAGCATGGCATGTTAAGAGTGAGGACACACCAAAAACATGTCCATGAATGTTCCATTTCATGCCGCATAGCATGGCATGTTAAGAATGAGAACACACCAAAAGCATTAACAATCACTCAGTTTCTTAGGGTGAATTGACCAAAAGCATGTCCATGAATGTTCCATTCCACCAAACATTGTTATGTGTACGTCCATCTCTCTTTGTGTTTACTCCTTCTCTTCCATCCCTCTTTATGTGTGTGCATGTATTAGGCTGATGGATGTGAAGGTCATCTCATGGTATCTGCATGCTGTCATGGCTCAGCTATGGATAGTACTAAAATGTTATCTTGATTCAACAGGATATCAGTGCTCCTGTAGTGGGCAAGGTTTCAAAATCTACTGAAGGATTCCCTTTGTTCATGTTCAGATGATGATCAGATGTATAAATGTACATTTGCATCTTGTACCTGCAGCTGGGGGTGCTCTCAAGGACTGATTTCAGAGGTTTCTTTCCTGTGTATCTGTTGCCTATCCATCTGTCTAAACCTTTTCCTACAAAAGTATGATACATCTGCCTATCAAGTAACTGTAAGGTGGGCCACAATGAAATTTATGTCAAAAATCTACTCCCACATGGTAGTATTATATTTCAGATGTCCCACATCTTCTTCAAACAGATGTATATGGATGTATTAATTATTTTCACTCTATAATTCCTATGTCCTTATCTCATACAATTCATACTACAGAGTAGGACGTATTCTGATTGAGAAGACACTTCATATCAACACATTATTAGGATGTTCATGAATGAGTCAGGACAGTACCTTCTACATCTTCTACAACCTGGTGTCTGTCTTTATCTCCTCTGTCTCATCAGAATATACTGTTGCATCTTTAGTAGAATGATAGATGGAATGTTCATGTAATATGATGTGAAAACTGCCCTTACTGTGAAGCATACTGCACGCATTTTTCAGGATATCCATCCCTACACAAATAGTTAGCATATCTGCAGTCATTTATTTATTTTATTTATTTGATTACCGGGGAAGTCCACTGGGCCAAATTGACCCATTTTCAGTGGAGGCCCGGGGAGAAAAGCTCAAAGATGCATTATACAATTTAGATACAAATGATAGTTAATATTAAAGATCTTATGTAGAATAGTTGCTCATAAATGCATTCAATATCATGCATAGTTAACAAATTCATTAAGCTTGAAGGTAGTAATCACACAGTTTCATTTGAGGAAAACAGATATGGGTTAGGTATGGAAACAGTTTACATACAAACCTTTTAAGAAAATGTAAATATGCTTTAAATACACACATCAATGGTAGAATGCTATTTACAATATTTACAAGGTTGGTCTGTGTGTGGGTAGCTGTAGGAGGGGAGAGCTTAGAGAGAAGCTATAGAAATTGTTGAGAGCTTAGATAGGCTCGTACGAAGATAACTATGAGAGTTGTAGAGCTTGGGAACCAGAGCGAGAACCCCCTTGGATTAGTTTGGATGAAGGCAGGTACATTTCCATTTAGTGGACAGGTGTTTGAATAGTTGGGTTTTGAAGTTTTCTGAGATTGGTATGGTTCTTAGTGTGGAGGGAAGGGAATTCCATTTTTTGCCTAGTGAGAAAGATAGGAGAAGTTGGCCAGTGGGACATTTAGGTTTATGGATAGTAATTAAGTTCTGATTTTCAGATCTGAGAGCTCTGTTGGGTGTATAAGGGGGAAGGATGTTAGTTAGAGCGGAACATTTTGTTGGGTGAAATATGAGTCTATGTGCAGTAGTGAGTTGTAGATAGTCTAGGTAGTTTGGGAGTTCAAGCCAATTCAGGGATTGCAGGGTTACGCAGTGATGGGTGGCATTTTTAGATTTACTGGCAAATTTAGAGATTTTGTAGTAGTAGTTTTCTAGTTTAGAGGTGATAGAGGAGGACAGGTTGGTTAGGAGAGGGGCTCTGTATAATAAGGAAGGAAGAAGATAAGCTAATCATGCTAATCATTTCAAAAGGTGTACTGTACCACCCCTTGTCATTTGTAGCAAGCTGTACACACAGTTAAATTATGATTTGCAGTGAGACCTGCAAAACAGCTAATAGTTGTACAACTGTAATGAGGTAGGTATTAATGAAAAAAGGAATTGTGGCATACACATACTTTACTTGATAGTCACATGTGCAGTCCTGATCACATTTACTTAGCTAATGACATCCTAACACCAGCTGTAAAGAAAGATAATCCTATCGATTTGAAGCCTGCCTCCCCTATGCTATGACCAGTAGTTCAGTGCGCTTACAGCCTGTGCCACAGAAGAAGATACGTAGCAGGTCCATTTTCCACACTCAGTACTGTCCAGAGTGCTGATAGCTGTGAATCACTGCTGAGCTTGTTTGTTCAAAGGAAGATGTACTAAATTAATTTTTCCGCTGTTATTTTTAAGTAAAGAGCTGCTTTTCCCAGCACTTAATATTGTCAAATGGGGAAGGCAAAGCCAGCAGTTAGTTATGTGATAAAACTTTGACACCAATGTCACAGAAAGACTAAATCATGTACTTGCTGCCAGCAATTTCTCCCATAACATATCTAGCAAGCCTGAAACATGAAACATTAACAACAAACACATGTATTTTGCCAATAATCCCTAAAAGGTCAGCTACTGTATGTCCCTGTCTGCACACAGTTTGGCAATGAGCACCAGTGGACACTGCTACTTCACAAGTTTAAGTTAATTCCTAAAATGTGAATCACAAATGCACAAATACTTTGCCATTATCCATGCAAATCAGCTTCTTGGTGTTGCACTTTGTGAAGAGGTGTATAGCATGTCTAACTCCACTTACTTGGCTGTGATGTTCCGACAGATGGGAGTACATTAACAAACACAAGAGAAGGGCATTGACATGTATGCTTGACTGAACACATGCTTTCTGATATTCATGTGTGCCCTGCAGTAAAGTACTTGCAAATGATATATCAGTACTTGGGCCATTGTCAAACAGACTCCAGAATTACATAGCCTAACTGCATTATTTGGCATGAGTTTATACTAACAGTGGACATTAGACATGCTTGATCATATACCATTGTTATTGTCAATAACTTGTATTAATGTGGATATGCCTTCATCTGAATATGAAGACACATAACTCCATCATTGCCCTACTGGTGTTTCCCAAGTGTGTGTGTGTGTGTGTGTGTGTGTGTGTGTGTGTGTGTGTGTGTGTGTGTGTGTGTGTGTGTGTGTGTGTGTATGTGTCTCATCTACACAACATCCCATACCTGTTTTACAGAATGTTGTGCCTCATCTACGCAACATCCTGAAAAACAGGTACATGTCTGGCTCTTTTCTGCAATATTCATTCATGATAGCTTATTTTACCCAGATTTCCATCATGTATAGGTTTATAGGTTCGTAGAAGGTTACTAGGCTAACAGCCCTAGAGCCCTTACAAGCCTAGTCATATTTATCCCGAGTTGCCCCAGTTGTTGGTGGTTAGGTGAGTGAAGTTCTCAGAGGTAAGAGTCTTTGGTAGTTAATGTCTCACTCTTCCATGTATGAGTATTTCAGTTTCTGCATCTGCTCCCTATCACTAATTTTCTCTTCTGTTTCTTGTAATAGACCAATGTATGCCCCCCATCCTCTTTAACTTTTCCTTTCATTCTTTTGATAGAATTTGATGAACCTATCTCTGTTTTCAACATAATTAATTGAATTTTCCTTGTTGAGAATTTCATGAATCGATCTCAATATTCAACATAATTACATTTTCCTTGTTGCTTTTTTCAGCCCCCCCTTCTTTTCCATTAAATGCCATCTGGTATCTCATTTTATGAGTACATTATTGTGTGTTTACATGTCACAGGCAGTTACAATCATTACCAGGAATATGAAAATACAGCATAAAATACAGGTAAAAAGTGTAATAATAATAAAATAAAATAAAAGAAAGAAAATAAAATGTGTAAGCTTTGGTATGGCTGCATGTCTGGAGTGTGTGTTAAAGGTTGCTGCAGTCAATTAATACATTTGATGCAGATGTCCTCTGTAGTCACTGCTATTGGGTTCTATCCCCATGCCTTCCAAGCAAGGCATGATAGATTTTTACTGTCTGTACTGTACACATACATGTCTCTCAAGTGTCATGCTGTTGAAATACATATTCTGGTGACCATATGCCATAACTGTTACTGGCATGCTGTTAATATACTGACTGTTCTGTAACTCATTGCTGTACTTTGCATAATATGCATTGAAATGTAATGGGGGTATTTCCCATGTTCTGTCATGCTGTTATGACTAACAGTGGTTTTGTTCATAACTATTCTAAATGTATTTCTTCACCTCCATAACCAGAGCACATCAGGGTAGGCTGGTTCCTACTGATCCTCCTACACTACCTTAGCCAGCTGTGACATGGGGTACCAGCACATTTGGAACCCAAGCTGGTGGTGACCCCTCTGCTGGCCTTGTACCATCTTTGGGTAGAACTGCCTCAGGGGACGGGGCCTGTACCCTCCCTGGGAGTGGTGGTTGTCACTCAGGATTGACTACTGGCCACGGTGCACAGGATTGTTCATAGGACCTAAGAACATTGCCTGTGCCACATTGAGGGCAGACTCGACAAGCTGATGGGGCCAGGTGATCCTGATACTTAACCTCCAGCACAGCCACCTTCAAGGCAGTGAAGGAGCAGTGTGGACTGCCCATGGGTGGAGACCTCAGTCATGTTGCTGCCATCTGGAGGAACATGAACTTCGGATTCCACAACACCCTCCCCATCCAAGGTGTATAACCCCTCATGGGTCACACACCACCCCTATCTGCTGTTTTCACTGTCTTGTTTGCCTGCAATTGCATCCTCACCTACCCAACTGACCTCCCCACACATACCTATATCACTTCCCCAGCTTTCTACTGTCTCCTTATTAAAAAAAAGTGGGTACTTGTCTCACAAGTAAAATACCACCCCTTACATAGCTCTCCATTTGGCACAAGTGTTCACTGGACACAACTAATTTGGTCTAATTGGCTTCACAACACATTTATGTTGTCCTCACCACTCTCTCTGGGGTTTGAGAGTCCAAATTCATCCACAACATCTGTCAAACTGCACAGCTGTTGCTGTACAAGAAATGGAAAACTATGGTCCTTCTCTACACCCATCCTGCACATCCCTACCATCTTTTCACTATGTTTTTCCCCTTGCTTGCTCCCATTTCACCACTGTCCTATCCCCCCTTTTTCTTTTCTTTTTAAATTTTTAGTGCAGGTTTGTGCAGAGCTAAGCGATACGGTGAGACAAGCTGCACCACTCAAACCCACATAAATGAGCTTTAAAGTACCTTAATGATCCAATGTGTTTCTCATAGTGTTAGGCACATGCATCAAATAATCTCCCCTGCCATGTTTCAAACCCAGGCCCCTGCCAACTACAGTCTACTGCACTAACCCACTAGGCTACACAAATCTTAATTAATGCAGGTGTTTCCAGCAATACATATTGATTGCCACTGATACATTGAAATAAACCCTAATGCGACAAATGGGAGTGTACCTGTGACTCTGAATGCAGAAATATACCAGTAGACCACCAAATAAATAATAATGGCAGTAAATGAGGTTTGGGATATCAGGTAAATGTTCCCTTTTACCTGCAACATCTTCAAATACACCTGCTAAGGCATCAGTGGCACAGTACATATGTCCAAATTAGCCCCTGCTGCAGAACAACTGCCTCTAAAAGCCATGCAAATACTGATGGATACAGACAGCATGTGTCACAGCCTGTAGGTCAGCACATATATCTGGCAAATACACCTGCTACAGCATTGACTCAGTATCTCTGTCTGTTAAATGCCTTTCATAGACAGGATTTTGCCAAACACAGTACTGGGTTTGAATATAGTGTGTTGCACTTCAAATACATTGTTGTGAACACAGCAAGTAATGACTGAGTCATTCAGTTTTAATCCTCCTAGGTTACTGCTACTGAATTGTCAGCTATCCAGTTTTACAAATCACAGGCCTACAGGTAAGGACACACTGCACATATCCATATAGTCTAACTGTATCTCAGCTACCACTCTGCTATTGTCACTGTTGCATTACAGATGTACCTTAAACACATGCCTCGACTGGACTGTAATGGGTACCCTTACCCTGGCTGTGCTGTAATGACAGGACTGCCACAGCTGCCACAGTTACATGTACAGCTTGCAGGCCTCCAAAGTGTTCATACTCCCACCCCCCATTGTGTACTAGGATGCAGCGCCAGCTGCAGCCTGGAGCATAGATGACTGTATGTTAAGGTAGCTGCTACAGACTGACCATACCTCCCAAACAGCTATAACAAAGCTCTGGACACAACCATACATAAAGGAGGAGGCAAAGGCCCAGAGATAGTGATATGTTTCACAGTTTGCCCCATCAGAGATAGTAAGTTGACAGAATAGCAGCTATTGGATTAAAGTGCATATTTTCATGGTTATGAAGTGTGACACTCACATGTCTCTCTCCCCACTTCTGACCTCAACCCACAATGTTTGCCAGTGACCTGCCAGATGACTACACTGTCATGGGACACTGTCCAAACATATGAAGCAAAACTGTGGACATACTTCATACAGCTCTACAGTGGACAGTATTTGTACTTACCCTCTATGATGCTGTAGTCTTCACACCTCAGTAATGTCCATCTCAAAACTAAGAAAGGGACCAAGGTTTACATGAAGGCCTTATATATTGCACTGTGGTGCCATGTCATTGGCTAATGATAGTGCAATTCAGCTGTTTTGGATGCAATTAGCAATTCAGAGTCACAGATTGGTAGACAGGCAATTACCTGTTAATGAGCATTACCTACAAAAGGGAAACAACTGCTTATGGTAAACAGTTCTGTTTGTGGTTTTACTCACACAGACAGCATATGTGCAAAGCGTTTGCAGAGGAATGCATCAATAAAAGGAATATATCACTCTGCCAGGTATATATTACATGTCCCCATAAAAAGGGATGCAGATGGGAGGATGGGGGTATGGGGAATAGGGATTACAACAGTCGACTTGTATTAGAGCTATGATATTGACATGTTAGTGATACTCTGCTGTCCAACAACTACAGGCATGCCTGTCAATTGTCCCTGCTTGGAATCACATCTCTGCTCTGTCCCTGTCCATCCTTCCTACAACGGTCGGCTGTTGTAGTAGGAATAGTTGATTACATTAAAACATAGTGACACTAAGTAGGGGTGTACACTCCTGTAACATCAAACTATGTACTGTAATTCACCTCCTCTCAGTCTGTCAATGTCACACATAAATAGTACTAACATTGTCAAAGTGTCCCTGAATGTCCCTGATGTACTCTGGATAAGTCCCTGTTTTGTGGACATTTGCCCCTGTCTGGTTGACAGCTAAGGCTAAAATACCTTGCAACCTCCTACAGTAAGAAATCAGGACAAAGCCATATTAAATGGGGGGGGGGGGGCAAACACCCAAACTCAGTGACAGAGTATACATATTGGCCACACAAAGTAAGAATCTGACTAGAGTAACAGATATTACTGTAGCATAAGTGTTGTCTGAGGAGTCTGATGGGTGACAGATTCTGTGTCAGTTTACTGACAGCAACCATCAATCAGTGGGCAACCATTTGTCAGATATGCACAAGTTTGTGCAAGGACCACAGCTATAAGGCAAACATGATGACATTCTGCAAACATCTGTATAGTTGAGAGGTATGATGCCTATAGGGAACATATACAACAGTAGGTTTGCATTGCTGTCTGTCATTGTGACACACTGGTGTGGCTAGACTGTTCCCATATATTTGTTGGAATAGCACACTGCTATTTATCCGACAGTGGCCGTATCACATATTAGTGGGGATTTGTCCATAGGGGACACACCACAGTACACTGCAGTGATGGCTGTAGAGACATACAGCAGAATCTGCCACAGTACACAGGGACATTATCCAATATTGCTACTATCCTGGTGATAGCCACACATGTAGTGTGTGGGCAAACTGTGGGGGTATGACATGTGAGGGAATAGTGGATAGTGCAGGCCATTTTGGTTGTGTAGTGTCTGTTAATAATGGACATCCACGTATCTGGTCATGTAATGTGTTCCCTTCTTGTTTTCTTGCAGGAACGATGTGCCAACGGAGACATCCTCCATTTTCATCTGCAGAAAATGATGCTAAACTAGATGCCCTCAGACTCAACCATCACAACCTGCTTTAAAGGGTCACTACAATCATGAACAGTGGACAGCATTGTGGGCCAACCTTATGAGTGCTGATAATGATATTGGCCAACTGGACACGACCTACAAGCAGGTTTGACACTGGGCCATAGTCATGGTCAGTCCCACACACCTGTCAAAGGGCAGCTGCTGTTGCCAGGAATTGTGCTGCTACCAATAAAAGGCCTGCAAGACAACAACCACTCTCAGCCACAGAGGAAGCCAACCATCATGCCATACATCCTGGAGGTGGATGCCACAGCATCCACATTAGAGAAGCGTACAGGTAAGCTTACTGTGTTCACCAGTATAATACATTAGCAGTCATTGTGGCAGGTTCTACAGACCAGTACATGGGTGTCAGGTCAGTCTGCATTGGAGGAGGTGGGGTTGGCTTTTACCCACAGTTGTGCACAAATACTCAGAATGTCAGCAATATAGCCAGTATCACATTAGCTACTGTACATGTGGATATATGCACATATTACCTTGTAATACTGCAACATTTGTTGTTGCTGACAATACGTATCCCTCACCTTTTCACAGGTGCATCAGGTGTGGCTGGAGATCACAGTTCTGCACCTGGTAAGTGCGATACTGTTGTTTTGCCAGATCAGATATACCTTATGAATGTTAAGGGCTTCCATTTTGCCTATTACACAACTGTTGTGCTTAGCCAGAGTAGAATAATTGTATGTTCCATTTCAGAGCAGTTAACTACAGTGCATAGCCTAAGGAATGACAGGTGTGTATTTGTACAAACATTAACATGTTTGCACTTATAAAAATTAACAACTATGCAGCCTGCTATACATGAGGCAATTACTCCAAGATGCCCATTCAAACACAATAGGGAGAAGGTGCATACCTGAGGCAGTGCTATTACAACTGGCATATCATTGTCAAGATAGGTGTATTGTTTTTTTTTTTGTGTAGTTCTATCACATACACTGTCATATTGCATACCTCACAGGTGTATTGAACTGGCAATGTTACCCAGATGTAGGAGATGTGCATGTTATACAGGGTCTGGGTTGTCTGTGTATGTTGTTGTGAGTGTGTGTGTTGTGCATGGGATCAGAGATGAGAAGATGTGGGACATGTAATGCAGTTATGGAGCCATATTTGTATGATTTTGTGTGGATTACCACACATAATAGTGTAGGTGGTAATGTACTGCTTTTGTCTTGCTTCTCACAGGTGAATGGGGGGGTGGGTTGAAGTCTGTACCCTTCACAACCTGATGTCAGTGTCTTATTGAACTTTGATGATGATAGTGGCCATAGTGAGACACAAGTGGGATTGTTGGTGGCTGAATCTTCCCAGAGGATGACATCCCTCTTCTGCCCCCATTGTCCTCGCACACAGTCAGTATGCCTACACATACCCAGTCACCAGAGGCTATAGATATTGGACAATCAGAGGATGGTGACATAGTACAGGACAGGGTGTAAACTATGGCATCAATGAGTATAGGCATTGGCCATAGCCATAGAGCTGGCAAGATCCCACACAGGTAGATTGACAGGGTTGCTCGAAGGAGGACTGCTGCTGATCCACCTTCTGTTGCAGATGTCACATTACTGGTCACTCGCTGCATGTTTTGGGCTGTCATGGACGCACAGGCATGAGCTGAATGCAGCACCAGACAGATGCTTAGGGTTATGGATGCAGCATAGTCTGACATTTGTGGCTGACTCCATCACATTGGTGACTCCATCATTTTACTGATGTAGTGCGGTGGTGGTGCTGTGGTAGCGTTGTTGCCTCACAGTAAGATGTTGTCCTGTTCGATTCTCAGCTAGAGCGTCTTCTGTGTGGAGACATGCGTGAATGGGCGTACCTTCGTTGAAGGTTGTGCATCAGGGCTGGCAACTCGGCATATAAAAATCTACTGCCAATCATTAGCAGACCGGAGTTCTGCTGTGGCGACTCCTAACCAGGAAAAGCTGAAAGACACAACAACAAGTGGACAGATGGGCTGAGACAGTGTCTGTGTTTGAGTGCATGTTGTCTGTGCTGGAACATGTGATTGAGATTGGGCTTCAGGCATGTGGATGTAGGCCAGCAACACCATCAGCTGGGAGTCTACATGGCTGTGCACACTCATGTTCCCATAGTGGCAGTACCTCCAGTGCTACAGAGGGAGGTGTGCTGTCACACCATGACATGGTTGGTCATGGGCATGTAGTCCTGGGCAGTCCCATGGGGGACACAGGCCCAGTAGACAGCAGTTAACGTCAGGTACTAGCACAGCATCTGACCTTGGGCATGGTGCTGCCCGTGCTACTCCTGGTGAAGCCAGTTTCCATGTTCATGACTGGAGATGGTGAACTGTTCACTCTACTATGTATGGTCCACAGCTGTTCAACTTACACATGTGTAGGGCTAGCACTGAGCTTGACTGTGTGCATGCACACACTCCAACACCACTGTCACATGCAGGTCACCTACAGACACACACAGCACATCTCCATGGCCCATGTAACCAGCACCCCTTCCTGACTCACCCACATGCTGTCAACTGTTTGGCACAGCCTAGTCCTCTGGCACCCCCACACTACACCCTGTGCATGTGATGATACCTGTGCCACATCCCTACCTTCCATGCCATCAATGCGGGGATCTGCATATATGTGTCTGATGTACAGGGTGACTATATAACTTTACATGTGTTTGTGTAGTGTGGTAGTGTTATGCCATGGCACATGTTGTGGGCCACAACAGGTACTGTATGCTGCCATGTGTCAGGACTACACAGCAATTGTAGTGTATTTTTGTTGCATGATGGTACACTAGTGGTAGCATTGCAGAATGACAGGTGTGTCACAGAGCTGTGTAGGTTTTTGTCCCTGGAGTCTGAGCGGGGCAACTATGGACACATAGTGGCAATACAGCAGCACAGGATGGCAAGGCAGCACAACAGAGATATGACATCAGCAAGGTATGCCATTATATGTGCATGGCCCCCTAGGTGCATATGTGTAGAACAGTGTGCCAGGGACAATGGGGACAGTTAGCGACATCATGCTTTCATACCCTGTGACACACACTACTACCCTTGATACATGTCACCTGAGTAGTATGCACGCACAACTGCAGATGGTGGCAGACATCAGTTATGCTTATGTAGAGGAGGGCAATTTAGGGCCAGTGACTTGTCACAGGCCCGTACAATTCATAACCAGTGCACAGGGGTAGGCCATATGGGCATGTCTCTAATGTTGTCAGGAGACTTATTGACATACACACAAGTTGGACGCTTACCTATCTAGTATTACATACTATAGCTCACAGTACATACCACATGCACCATACCATTTACCTAATAATCCACTGTCAGCCAGTGCTCTTATGGCAGATGACATCAGCAGGCCTTGTAACGGAGGCCAATGTTGAGGCCAGCAGCTAGTCAGTGGGCATAAAAATGCATAAGCATTGCACACAGAAAATCCATACAGGCTTGTCTGAAATGCTGGATGGGGGATATACTCACACATTCACACACAGTTGGATGATGCGAGATTAGAATCCCTACCTATCTAGTATTACATACTACAGCTTGCAGTACTTATTGCATTACCACGGAGTTCATCCACTGTTAAATTGTCAGCCAGTGCTCTTAAGGTGGATGACATTCACAGACATTGTAGATGAGGGAATTTAGAGGCCAGCAGCCAGTCACAAGGCCATCAAATGCATACTACTTCATGGAGATAGCCCATATGAGCATGTCCATAGTACTGTGAGGGAATATATGATACACACATAGGTGGAGGATGTGAGATTAGAACTACTACCTAACTAGGTATTATACACTACAGCTCACAGTATCTATCACATGCACCACAGGTTATGTCTGTTGTATATGTTGATGCAGGCACAGTACTTGTGAAGTATGCAAAGTGGCATTGTGTTAGACAGCATGTGTGGCCTGCAGAGTAATATTACTTGGTACTGTTAATATATCTAGCGTTGCAGGGGTGGGATACCTGGTAATATCCCTGCTATGTGTGTACACTTGCCAGTCTGGCCATATGTGACCGTTTGCAGTTTGATAGGCAGATGTGGTGAGGCACAATATGGCCTATCCAAGGCATGCATTGCATCCATTGTACATTACACCATCTGTGTACCTATGTCTGTCTGCAGGGTTACAGCCTTCAGGCTCAGGTTTCTGTGAGTGAGTGGATTATGCACTGTTGCATGATTGGTCTGGTACCATCGGACAGCTGTTGTGATGTGTATGTGCAGATAATCCAGCATTCAGGAGTATGTGGGAACATTCATACATCCCCACCCATATCTATACCAATGTGTATAAGAGGGTTGCCTCCTTAAAAGTAGTTGTGTGTGTCAGTAATGTAAATGTGTTCTGTATAAGTATGTGGGTATCTGTGTATCATTATATTTTATATAGCTATATATACATCTCGTTATCATATACAGTATATTTTATTTATTTTTTTTTATTTATTTAACATTTGTTAACCGGGATATTATGTATGTGCAACATACTGATAGAGACACTAAACAAGTATGAGGGGGATAGGGAGATACAGATATGTATAAGTAACTGCATGTCTGTACAGACATACTTCCACATAGCAGGTCTTTGGGTGGTAGAGGCAACAGACCTGGGCTGGAGTTAGTTAAGTGTAGAAGCATACCCAGCATTATTGTCAGTACTTACAAGGTGATTCCAGGCCAGAGCCACCTGTACTCCAGTTCAGGAATATTATATGCTGCAGGACATTGGCTGCTGCACCTGTTACCACAGTACTTCAGTTGCCTGATACTGTACAAGGCATTCCCCGGCTGTTTACTGACCTTAATATGTGACTCAAACTTCAGAACTGTAGAAAGCTTCACAGACTGTCCAGACTCTTGCCACATATCTTTGCCCCATTTCACATAGCCATTGTTGGTTTCTGGAAAATTAGTAGCAAATCAGTCAAGACTGAAGTAAAGTAATACTGACAGACATTTGAGTTTCAGACTCCTTGCACAACAGGACAATCATGCAAAATGAAGGACCTGTTATTCTATCCACATTCTACGTTTGTGGGAGCAGTTATTTAAAACCTGTCCCAAGCTGTGGGCCTTGGTCCCACTTTTGTTCACTTTATTTGGCCAGATTTGCTGCTGTAAGAGATTGAAAGGTATGATGTGACTGGCGTACATGGTGAAACACCTCACACATTCAAGAAAAATCTTGATGATTAGATGGGAAATAGGAAATTTACCCCAGGGATCACCTCTGTGGCTCTGCTTGACAGGAGCATAGGAGTATAATTTTCTTGGGTGCGAAAGCCAGGGTACCTTTTTGGCTAGGCTTATATAGGCTCTAGGGCCAATAGCCTAGTACCTACCTATGAACCTATGAACACAGGATGGCAGTGTGCATACCTCTCCCTGTATATATTTTTGCAGAATGTCCAGCATTTTGCCCCATATGTCTGCTGTGTTCCTCATACATTTGTATTTTCTCAGTGCTATACTTTACATCGGTCACTGACCTTTTTGAACCAATTGACACATTAAACTGATGGCCTTTACATCCTGCAGCTAATCTGATCTGTTGCAGCCTGCTGTTAAACTAGCCACCTGCTAGGTTACTCAGAGCATGTATAAGGCCTGTCCATAGGAATGCTGCTATGTGCCCCCATTCACTTGGCTTTGTGTAGCTTTCTTGCAGTAATAGATTTAGGGGCTATGACAGTCTGTGGGACTATGTCCATATGAGTATCTCACATGCAAAAGATGTTGGATGCAGCCAGAGTCGAACCATCAGCAGCACCACACTTGCTATTGTCCCTGGTCCACTGAGCCACACCAGCCACCAAATAGAGAGGTTTCCTCCCTGATACTATCAACATGATAGAGGAATTTTCTGGTCTGCTGGTATATCATTGCAGACTTACTGTTACAGCAGTTGTATGGCAACACTGATGTATTTGGGATGGGGGATGACCAGCCTATGCTCTGCTGGCATAGAGAGTCATGCGACTGTCTTGTGACCCCACATTTGACCTCTCCTTGGACTACTGGTGTGGAGTTTCCAGCCATGTGGCCTAGTGGCTATTATGGGGCACATACTAGTGAACAGAGTACCTGTTGTCTCAAGTGGCTATTAGATCTGTACAAGTAGCCCAGTATCCCACTATAGATCTCTGCAAGTAGCCCAGTAGCACACTATATATAGCCCACTATATTCCCTTGCATACATATACCAGGCCCATACATATGCTACCATATTGTAGTACCCCTTACAAGTGATGTACAGAAGAGTGACTTACCTTGCGAATGCAGCAGTTGACAGACCTGTAGTCCAGGGCTGATTCTGTCTGATGCAGGCAGTCCACAGCCAAAACATGGTGAGGTACAGGTTGCATGGCCTGGCTGGCATCATTTTTACTGATATTTATGTGAGCTGGAGTACAGTGTCAGTCCCTAGGGCCCTAGGTTTTCAGTGCATGTGCTATGCATTGTCTTTTAGCCAAGGCCAGGACATATTGGGCACACCTATGTCTGCCTATGGGGACAGCCTCAGGGGGGTTCCTCCTCCCAGTCCCCCTGTGGGTGTGGCTGTGGTGACCTCAGCACTGGTGGGAGGCTATCCATCCCTTCCATTTTCTGATCCTGTTGCAACTGTTTCCACTGGATCATATTGTGTAGCATGGCACATACTGTGAAAATCTGTGCACATGTGGCTGAAGAGTACTGCAAGGCTCCACCAGATATATTGAGGCACCAGAACTGTGACTTCAACAGCCCAAACACATGCTCTATGATATTCCTGGTTTGTGCATGTGCCTCATTATGGCACTCTTCAGTGGGTGTGTGTGCATTTCCGATGGGTGTCATCATCCATAGTTCCAGTGCATAGCCAGTATCCCCAAGTAAATGGCCGTGTGGGATGTCCCCGCTAGCAAACATCTGGTACAGCTGCGATGCATGCCAAATATGGGAGTCGTGGTAACTGCCAGGGCTGCCAGCACACACATTCATGATAATGACCTGGGCATTGCATATGACCTGGCAGTTGATGGAGTGATACCTCTTGCGGTTGATGTAGATTCTACCCTCTTCACCGGGCGGTGCCTTGATATGTACATGAGTGCAATCTATGGCACCCAGTACCTCAGGGTAGTGTGCCACACAGTAGAAGTGTTGCATACTGCTGGCCCTGTCTTCAGGTGTGTGGGAAAGGTAAATGTGCTCACTGGCATGTGGTAGCATGGCATACAGGAACTGGTGGACTACCTTGGAAGCAGATACCTTTGAGACCACCATCATATCCCCAGTTGGTCTTTGGAAAGTACCCAGCTAATATCTCCTATCCTAACACATACCTTTATTTCCATAGGGATGGGTTCCCCTCATTGGCTCTGGGTATGAGTTGAGGGCAGCAGAGCTCACTGAGTTGTTGCAGTTTGTCTCTGTCCACCCTGTAGCACTCTACAATCTTCAGTTCATGTAGCTTCTGGTAGGTTACCCTGGGCCTGAACAGTCTTCTCCTTCTCAGTCTAGGCTTGTGATCAGCATCAGCAGCAGCTGCATTGACCTCAGCATCTAGCACGTACATATGTAGCAGACCTGCAGCAGCCCCTAGCATCCTACAGGTTAAAATTCCCAAGTCTGTACTCCAATGGTGCAGAGTATGGGGAAAATCAGATTGTAGGGTGTATGCATACTTTACAGTGATCTGCCATAGGTGTACTCTGTGTGATTGGCCAGCTATGATGCATTCCACCTTCCATGTACATCATTAAGAGGTTTAATGGGTTTAGTTTAAGTGAAACAGGGCTCATCAGTAATTAATATATCATTGGCTTTCTCAGCCAATTTTTTTTTCAGCCTTCCTTGCTGAGCACTGCAGGGCATCCTGCAAACCAGTGCCGCACAGATAAACAAAGCTTAGCGGTGAGCAGACACGTCCCCATGGCAGGTCATGCTCAGCATGGCTGCAGGCTGTGCAATCATGTTCAAACCTGCTGAAACATGCACCCCTATGTAAACAATAGCAGTCACAACCCTGCTGAGCAAAGTGGCACGCCATGCAAACAGGTGCCACTGAGCTCCAATGAGCTTAAAAGTTTGTGGACACACACACCCTTTTGATGTCTACTACCTGTTCTGTGGACACCAACACTATTATGTGCCTACGCAGATGCTATTCAGTAACCCCAGCTCATTTCCATAGAGATCGGTGCACAGTACCTTACAACTACATGGATTCAGGCCCTGCTTTGTTAGCTACCAGAGCAGTCCTACGTTGTACATACTCCACACAGGGTCTTCTAATGCATACTCCACACAGGGTCTTCTAATGCATTACTATTTCATACTCACAAATTCTGTTTTTTACAATATTTTTTTTCCATAATGTATGTTTACACACTGCAGCATGCCACGTAAACATATCCAGGATATTTAAAAAAAATCTTTTACATTATTTTCCATACAGTTTTGGACTCACAGTGGTTACTTTTGCACATATCTGTTTCCTCTATACTATTTCTGCCACTGTAACTACACTTTTACAGCCCCTGATATCACTTTTACTTCCTGTACACGGAATGTTTCCATGTACATTATGGACACCAACATGGGGTCTGCATGACTGCCTATCTGCTTACTGGATCACTCTGCCTGCCTCATTTGCATGCATTTCACCTGCTTATGAGGTGATTTGCATGCCACAGACACTTCTGTGTTTACACACTCATGCACGCCCCCTCAGCTCCCTTTACTGGATCACAATATGCTTACTTCCATGTAAGCACTGTGCCACTATGCCTACATGGCAAATAATTCCATGTAGGCTTTATTAAATTCCCCCCAGTATGTATCTGTGGACAGAAGGAAAAGGGGATCTGGGATTCATCTGGCTCTATAAATGTTTCTCCTGAGTAAAATCAAACGAATACTAGTATGAACAGAAGTGGTCTCAGAGATGAACCTTGATGCACACCCACTCCCGCTGGGAACTCATCTGTGAGACTCTACATTATTTGACTTGAGTAATTATGGGGTCCTTGTTTGTAGTCTGAACTCATTTTACCAATGTTTCTGAGACTTCAAAGCACTGTAGGACTGTCCATATAAACTTTCTTCAGAACTTTTCATATGCTTTCTCCAAGCCTATGAATGCCCAGTTGGACTCTTTCTCAGCTCTAGCTTCTTATCAAGTACCTGTCACTCTGCAAACGTTGGGTCAGTTATGCTGCATCCTGATATGCATCCAGACTTGTCATTTCCCATCTTACTTTTTATTACTTATCCTCTCCAGAACTTTCATGCAATGTGGCAGGAGTTTGATACCTCTTGTACTGCCCACAGTTGCAGATGTATACTTTATTCTTGTACAGTGGAACTAGTATGCTTATTCTTCATTCACTCAGGATATGCTTTTATCTCCATGCTGCTATGTATATCTTCAAGAGCCATTTCTGCTGCTTTCACCTGACTTCATTTTCCTGACTTCTTTTGGGGTGGATTCCTCCTTTACTTTTTTTCCGAGGTTGTGCTTGGGCATTGCAGCTTCTATGGGGTTTTCTTCATTCAGAAGCTGCTGGATGTACTCTTTCTGTCTGCCTTTGATGTCTTGTGGACTGGTGAGCACACTGTTGCTGACATCCCTTATGAAGGTTTAATGACTGTCTTCTTTATCTTTCTGCTTTTGCCCTGCAACCTTATAAAGTTTCATTGTGCCATCTGCTGAGTCACTTTCCAGAAGCTGGTAGAGTGCTTCTGATGACTTTTTATTTGCTATTACTACTCCCCTTTTAGCGTCTTTGTTAGCCAGCCAGTATTTCTTCCTAGCCTTGTCCAACTTTTCTATCTCACTTTTTTCCTGCACTCCTTCTTTCTTTTGATGACTTCCTTGACTTCTGCATTCCAGCACCACCTTTCCTTATACACCTTACTTCCATACCTGGCTCAGCCACATACAGTATCTGTTCTGTAGTTCTCATACATGCTGTTTTGATGTGCTGCAATCCTTCTTCTACTTTACCAATTTCCTCTTCTTGCTGAGGTGCTAGAGCCCTGATTGTTTCCTTGAACTCTTGTGCTTTCTCTCCATTCACCTCCCAGGTCTTCAGCGTAGTCTCTGTTGACTTAACAGCCTTCTCTGATAAGTACTTGCTTGGTCTTCTTTCTTTAGATGACTTCCTGGACTTCTCTATTCTATCTCCCTTTTTCCTTATGAAACTTATTTTCATATCTGACTTGACTGCATATGTTGTATAGCGCTCACTGCTCACACATGTTATTTTTTAGGTACTACCATTCTTCTTCTTCATCTCAGCCTATTTCTTCTTCTTTCTCATGTAACAGAACCTTTAGTAATTCCTTGAACATATGCACTTTCTCTCCAGTGAACTTCCAGGTCTTCAGCCTAGAGCCTTCTCTGTCCACTGCTAGCATCTGATTGTGGCAACCAGTGTTTGTTGCTGTGGGCCAACTGTTTTACTGGGGTAACTTTGCTATCACCGATTCTACTCCACTGTTCTTAGCTTACTAGGAAGAAGTTTACTTGAGTTGCATGTTGGTCACACTTTTATGTGATCTTGTGGCTGTCTGTTTGGCTGAATCATGTGTTCACCACCATCAAGCCATTTGCCAGGCAGAAGTCTAGAATGGCCTCTCTTTTTTATGCTTCTTGCCCCACCCATGTGGACCCAGGCACTCCTCATATCCTATTCTGTCAGTCCTAATATGTGCATTCAGGTTACCTATTATCAACACAAATTGATTTTGTCCTGCTTTATCTACAGGATCCTGCAGCTATTGTCTAAATGCACTGTTTTCCTCACTATCACAACTCTGTTGTGGGGCATAAGCTGGGATTATGAATACTGCCCTATTCTTACACTGCAGTCTGATTGCCATGAGGCTGTCACTAAGTCTGATGACATACTTCACTGTCTTCTGAAACATCTCCCTCAACACAATTGCCATACAGTTTCTAATCTGTTATCCTCCTGAGCAGTAGACTGTGGCCCCTGTGTCAGCTGGCTTTGCTACTTTGTTCTCCCATCTTGTCTCCTGAATATATAGGATGTCCAGCCTGCTCGTTACTGTCATGCCATCCACTTCCAAACTGCTGTCAGTGAACCTACACTGAATGTAACAATTTTAGTTTAAGTTTGTCAGGCTGATTGGTTTTGCATCCAGCATTCACTCAACAGAGCTATCCTAGGTAACGCAAGCTGGGCAACTGGACATTGGCTGACCAGTAGCTTATTGACCCAGAGGGAATGGTCTTTATGACAGACACACACTGTCCAGTATTGGCAAATACACCCCTACCACCACTAGCATGGTTGTCTGGTGCAGAACAGTCCTTAACCCACTTATCACCAGCAAATAGTCATGCCCATTTTGGCAACTTTAGTAGTCATAACCAAATCATCTAGAGCCATATTGTACACTGTTGAGGGGCTAGCCCTGGCATGACATACAGTTTGTGAGCTACCTTTTCCTATCTTGAGGATGCTGCATACCACAGTTAATGCCCAAAGCAGTTGGTCTATACAATTCTTCTTCTTATAGGTACCATTAGAGTTTGTGTTGCTGTCCATAATGCCATTCATGGGTGAGCTTGTGGTAGAAACACTCAGTATGTTTTTGTTAGGTGCTGACAGATACAGGTTGACCATTTAAACTCCATATATGCAGTGGCTGGAGGTCAGGATCAAACCTTATGAGTTGTGCATGGAAGGCAAAGACATTGGGCAGGATTCACGAAGCCTCCGTGTAAGAGTTATAACTCATACACGGAGGCTGCAGTTAAACGGAGTGATGTCAGCATGCTCTGCATATTCATGAGAGTATGCTGAATCACACTGAAGGCTAACACGGTCCATGTAAGACAGTAGGGGGTGTGTCCGTAGGCCGAGCCCTGTAAGCGGACACACCCCCAGAAGAGGAAAAGTTCCTAAAGTAAACACCCATGACAGAGTCCACGGAAATGTGAATAAACAGAACACAACACATGCCCCCACAGACTATGAACAGAAAACATATAAATAAACACGTTATATATATTTTTTAAATTGTAAAAATGTTTAACCATGAGTGCGCTCGTTTGCGCGGGCGTGCCCGTAGCGCAGCTACAGTTAGCAGTCAGTGTGAAAGCATATAAGAACTAAATATGCAAAATAAGCCAGGAAGCAATAGCGTAGTGGTAGAGATGTTGGCTGAAGAGCAGGCATTCATGGTTCGAGCCCCCACAACACCAATTTTTTTTTATTAGCAAAATAAGCAGGAAAGAAGTCCCTGACAAATATGTACACATAAAACCACAATTTATGTAAAATGTAATGAAATAGCCCATTTATATTGAAGAAATGTGAGGTAAGAAAAGAATAAAAAATGCCAGATGTGCCCATAGCTGAGCTACAGTTTAACAGAGTGAGTGCATCTGCCCGTAGATGAGCAGTGGTTTAACTGGTGCAAAATGAGTGCCCGTAGCTGAGCAGTGGTTTAACATGCTGAATCTATGTGCCCCTAGCTGAGCTGAGCGTAATATGCATGCCGATAGCCAAATGAGGCTTAACCCAGCGTACCCCGTTTGCGGAGCTGCATCGCCAAACAAGCTAACCGACGGGCAACGTTGAGCAAGCTGTATCAAAACTGCCTTTACACAGACACACCCCTCAGCATGTCTAGACAGTCATGAAAAATAAAAAGCAGTAGCCAGGTTCGAATCCAGGATACTATACGCCATAGTCAAGGTACAGAACCACTAAGCCATGACAGCAGTACCTTTAAATGCAATAATAGCTAATATATAGGAATGAATACAAACTGGAGCATGACAATGCAAGTTTACTGAAGTTGATACAATCCCAAAATGGCCAATCACAGATATGTGCGGGAAAAACGGACTATATAAGCCCCATAGGCGGGAATACACAGTATAAACAATTGTAGAACTGACCTGCAGGCAGAATGACAGGAGTAGGAGAGGGTAGTTGCTTTCGAGCACAGAGGTGGGGTGTTGAGGAGTCCAGGTACATGGTCTGGCTCCTAGTCCATAATCATGAGGCCCAACTCATGCAGGGCCAGGTCCTCTGGGGAGCATACAGGGCCGAGGCGTGGGACCGGTTGGCTCATGATCTCACCAGTGCCACAGGGATTCCAAGGACTGGTGAGCAGGTCCATCACCACCATGCAGACCTGAAGAGATGCAAGCAGGACCAACTGAACCTTTGGATCCAGGAGGCCCGGCAAACACCCAACGCCCCACTACTGAGTAAGTAACATTTAATTATGTATGTAAGAAATTAAACTAGCTGATATTATGGAGATGTGTATTCCAATATTACTTCATTTATATTACAGCTGCAGGTGTCCATTCTGTGAACCGCAGAGCCTATGGCGATAGGCTGGTGCGGTTGCGCCACCAGGCAGGTCAGTAATCCACTACCAGTAACTGTAAAGAAATATAAAAGTATGACAGTCAGCAAAAGAGTGCAGTGTAGTCAGTAAGGAATAAAATGTGCAAGTAACAGTGTGAAAGTGTCTGCAAGTATTGCTTGATTACAAAAGTGTGTTTCAGCCTGTAAGTTAAACCGAAAAATGAAACTGTCTGACATATATTCTGAAATAAAAATGCTCTACCTGTAAGAAAATAGTACACAACCTGCAGCAGGCTGAAAAGTATAGCTGCAGAAGATGATGAAATCACATGTGTGAAATATATCCCTGTGGAAATACTGAAACATGACAGAAGTGAGACTGCTGGAAAGGATTGTAATAACTACAGGTAAAACATGTCAATAAAGCCTAGAAGTAAGTACCATCCTGAATAGTAAAATGAAAGCAAGTGAGAGAGTGTGAGAAAGTGTCATGAATCCAGCAATACAGTAGTAATAATCCCTGAATAAAGTATACTGCAGTCAAGACAGAATGAAATGCATGTGAGATTCAAAACCAAACAGTGAAATCTGTTCAAAGTGTTGCTGCATCTGGAATGTATATCCCAAAATCTGGATATGTTGCTCTCAGTCTGCAATATGCAGATAGGATGATTGTCTGATATACCAAACATCCACACTTGTCTACAGCTATATAAAGCAAATGTAGCAGGATGATGTAGCTGAGCAAAGCTAGATATGAATGTGTATGAAGAACAATAAAATGTATATTGATGTTGCAGTAACAGTCCTATCACCAAGTTGAAATAGTTATCATATAGGAAACTGTAGTTAGAACAGTAGTGTGTATATAACTGTAGCTATTAGAAATGTACAGCATATGTATTGTTATTTGAAGGTGTTAATATTACTTTCTTTACCCCACCCTATAACCACATATAACCCATTCCACGTGAAAATGGTATGTGCAATCACAATTAACAGCCCTGGACGTTTGTCCTGTTGGGTCATATATATTTGCATGTCCGTTGATGCATCTGCCCTGTTCATACATCCACACCTGATGGCCTGTTGCCATCAATTAACCCTGCATGTTGTTGGACTGTGTATTTCTGTTCAAATTATGCATGTGTTATGCACGCTGTTCAATGGTGAGAATATCTGGGTGTTTGGTTAATGGGAATACTAATGCATGCTGTTACAACTAATTGTGAAAGGTATTATATGTCACTAACCCAAACTATCATGACATAATGCAAAACATAGGACGACAGGGAAGGCGGGTTCCAGCGGACCCACCTCTCCCACCTCAGCTGGCGAGTGCACCTGGCACTAGTGGCGAGTCCGGACCCTCCTCCAGTGGCCCTGTGCCACCTGCGGGTGGAAGTGCTGCAGGGGATGGGATCGCCCCTTCTCTGCAAGTGTGGCCGGAGAAGAACCACCACTCACCCTTCATAGCGTCCGGACTGTGGTGCGTAGGGAGATTTGGGACTCTGTTCTCAAGCCCCTACGCCAGCTCGAGGCATGGCTGGCGCAACTAATGGGCATGCCTGTTGCCAGGCCTACACAGCCCCCAGCACAGCCCCATCCTGGGCAGAGAAGGAACAGTGGCAACTGCCTATGGGTGGGGATATCAGTTCCACTGTTGCCATCTGTGGGCTCATGGGCTCTGGATATCCAAACCTCCGTCCCCGTCAATTGTGTAACCCCCCCACACATGTCATACACCGCCCCTGTATGCGTCTTGTTTGTCTTGTCTGTTTACCTACCCAACCTACCTCCCCAGCTGTACCGACTTCCTTCACCTGACATACAACTCTCACCTGAAAAAAAAAAAAAAAAAGGGCACTCTGTACCCACAAAAAAATTATGCCCCATACATAGCTGCCCATTCTGCACACGTCTGCTGGACATGAAACCTATCAATTACAATTGGCTGTACAACAAGTATTATTGTTGTCCTGGCACCTCTCTCAGGGGTGGAAGGTTTCAAATGTCACACCAAATTACATACATATGCACAGCTGTTGCTGATGAAGAAATGGGCAGCTATGGGCCTTACCTACATCCCTCCTGCACATCCTCCCTACTGTCTTACCCTCTTTGTGACCCCTTTTTCACCACTTTCCTGTCTCCCCTTTTTCTTTTCTTCAAAAGAAAATAGCGGTGTCTTGCCAGAGTAAGCACCGTTAAGCGGTTGTAAGCGGGTGTGCGCTTTTGTGCACGGAGCTAACCGCCAGTGCGCATGCGTGAGCTCCGCGCAAACCAGCGCTAACCCAGTTACAACTGCTTAAAAGTGACTTAGTCACTTTGATAGACAAGTCCTGTACTCAGTTCAAAAGCAAAATAAAATCCCACTGTCAGTCCCGAACCCAGGACCTTGGAAACACTAGTCTGTACGACCTACCACTAAGCCATGACTCTTATACAAAAACATTGTGCTAAAATAAATATAACATGTAATAGTAGGGATGAATGTAAAGGGAATATAGGATGTGTAGTACACAAAGCATGTCATTTAAAATTACTGTCAAAACTACTGGATTTCCATAATAGTAGTGTGTGAACAGAAACAGCCATGCTAGTTGGTAGCTTGTAGATAATAAGGTCAGTTAAAGTACATATATAAATGTATGTATATGTACATATATATATATATATATATATATATATATATATATATATATATATATATATATATATATATATATAAATATATATCTATATATAGTTGTAGGAGTCATTGTGCATACACACTTGCTACAGGGAACATGAGAGAGGAATGGAGAAATGTGAATATACAACAGCCTGAATCATGAGAGAGATACTAACCTTTACACTCACAGAACACTGTCCACAGCATACCAGCATGGTCCCTGCCCTCACAATCTGAAAGGGCAATGCCTATCCCACATACCGTTTTATAGCACTGACCTGAAATCACAGTGAGAACTGCAATCAGTACACAACTGGCTGTATGCAATCAGCAAATGATGGCTTACAATTGGTGCAGAGGCCATCACATGGACCTATGCAGATACCTACAAAAGCATCCAGTGCTAACACTCCCCACATGCAATACATTCATTGCATTGTCTGTAAGCAGACAGAGGGAGAGCGAGAAGTGAGAGAGAGAGGGAGAGAGAGAGCAAAAAAAAAAAAAATTATACACTGTGACTCTGTCACCCGAAGCTGTCAGCACTGACAGTAGCAGCAGCAAGCAGAAGCAGTGGTAATGCAACCAGCTGTGACAAACACAGGTAATGCAAAGTAGCAGGTTAATAGTGTGCATACTGTGAACCCTCCAAATGTGTCATAGGTCTGTATCCATAGGTATGTCCATGTGATATGTTGTGTGTACGTAGTTCCACCAAAAGGGGATGACCATACATTACATGTCAATCAGTCTTAGGCCATGATCCTGGCAGCAGTTGTCTGTGCGTTGGCCCAGCAATGGCTGTAGTGACTGCTTTGAAAGGTCAGCCAGGTTCAAAAGGCAGGATCAGCCCATGCCAAAGGCACACTGGCTGGGAACAAGTGTCTGCAGGTACCCGATATCACTGCATATGCATCCCATACTGCATAATTCCATAGCTTAGCAGACCAGGCCCATTATGCATATGATGTGGTAATTCTCAGGGTCAGTCGAGGTGCCCCCTTAGTGGTGTGGGACCACTGTTGCTGTATGCCACTGTCCAGGTACATATCCTGTAGTACGGCCAAGATAAATTATCAGTGTTATATGCAGTTGTATGTCCTCTCAGAGTGCCGGTAGCACACATCCAGGGATACCATGAGGTCACAGTGATGCTGTGTGTTCTTCTCTGCTGAGGGCGGCCCTCACCTGGACATGTGAGATGATAGGGAGGTTACATCCAGCTGTGATAAATATTTCAACTGGTGGGGGAGAAGGAGGGGGGATATGTGCACCGAACATGTCTGCAAGATTGTTGCCAATATCCGTGTGTTTGGTGAATGTTAAGTAGGTGTGTATTAACACAGAGCATATCTGAGGCATGTGGTCCATATGTGTAACATAACTGAAGAAGGCCTTGTGGTCATCCATAGTGTTTGTGTCCATTTCCCTCCCAGAGTAGGCCGTGGCCATTGTTATGACGGACTGTAGCGTAGTACCAGTGCTGACCACAGATGCCTTCCCTTAATGTGAATGTGCTCTGTCCTGCAGTAGCCTCCTGCTATTGTTATACAATCTGCCTCTGTCTGGGGTCCACCGGACAGGATGCCTAACCTTTGTGCATAGGGTCTGGGTTAGAAATGTGTGTGCAAGTTACATGCAATCTGTGGCATGTCCATGGTAAGCATTTGCAAAGGGGTCAGCAGTGTGGCTTGTGGCTTCCACTGGCCCAGTGTGCTGCATGGATACCATCTCAGTCCCAGCAAGTGAATAACTGTCTAATCACATACATATCAAAGTAGTCTACTGTGCTGGTGGTGGTGGTGGGATATGTACATCCAGGCCGAGTAACTTCTGTCCACATCACAGTAGTGGACGGTGTCCCACATACAGTACCTTGGGATGAACCCCCAGAGTGAGGTTGTGCATTGCACCTGTCAGTGTGTGCTGACCGATGGGGCATGCTACTATGTTGTGTGGAATGTGGCAGGTATTGTTGCACAGGTGTTGGCTGAGCACTGATATCTGGCCATGTACCTGTGTATCCACCATGACACACACACATTCAACATATGGGAGTAGTAGTATATCACTACACATGAGTATCATGTATAGTATGTGTGCCATATATTGCTGACATGGTCTGCTGATATCCTGTTTGTGTTCTCTTCCAGGGAGATGGCGACAGCATAACCCCGCCTACTCTGTGGAGGAAGATGAGGAGATCCACCAGAGCCTGGTGCGGGAGTATGACATCCTGTTTTCCCGCACCAGTCAGAATCAGCAGGAGAGGGCCGCACTGTGGCAAGACCTTGTCCATAGGGTAAATGATATTGGCACGCATAACAGGACATATGAGCAGGTATGACATCACTGCAGTGATTTAATCTGCAGTGTCCGCAGTGCATCAGATATCCACAGGCAACAGGTCGCCACAGGAGGTGGGTGGCCACACATCCCCCTCACCAGACTGGAGGGGCTACTCCTAAGTGTTGTGGCTCCAGCCCCGGAACACCAACAGCAGTACACCTGCATTATGATGGAGGCTGGTTCCACACAGCAGCACAACATGGAGCGTGCAGGTAATATGCCATATGTACACTTGACTGTTCTGTACACTGTATCATATGCAATATCAATGGCACAGTTGTGCCCACTGAAATTAATCTCATCATTTCTGCAGGTCCCTCCAGGGTTACAGCAAGGCAGGCCATCCATGCTGGTGAGTGTGTTTAACATAACCTATAATAGTACTAATAATGCTAGTAACAGTAGTGTAACTCAGTAGTGCTCTGTGTGTATACTGCGGGGTGTGCATGTGTGCATGTGTGCAGGTGTGCCTGTGCCCATGTGTGCATGTGTGCATGTGTGCATGTGTGCAGGTGTGCCTGTGTCGACGTGTGCATCTGTGCATGTGTGCCTGTGTCCACGTGTGCATGTGTGCATGTGTGACCACGTGTGCATGTGTGCATGTGTCCATGCACGTGACCACGTGTGCATGTGTGCATGTGTGCATGTGTCCACGTGTGCATGTGTGTATGTGTGCATGTGTCCACATGTGCATGTGTCCACGCGTGTGTGTGCATGTGTGCATGTGTGCCTGTGTGCATGTGTCCACGTGTGCATGTCTGCATGTGCCTGTGCATGTGTGCCTGTGTCCATGTGTGCATGTGTGCATGTGTCCATGTGTGCATGTGTGCATGTGTGTATAAGTGCATCACTGGTAACAATGTCTGGAGACTGTAAACTGTGTTTCCTGTCTTCCTCCCACAGGTTCTGGGGCTGCTCTGGTGACCTGCAGCAGGGAACCTGAATCCTGTGCCACGGCTACTGGTAATGATGATATTTGTGTAATGGTACAGGAAGGTGTGTCAGGGTCTGCCATTGGTCAGCCAATTGACAGTACACAGCTGTCAACCCCATCATTGCGCACAGTCATCCTGCCTGTACATCCTTTGTCACCATTGTCCCTAGGTGATGGACAGGATACAGTGGGCATAAACCAGGGTAATGTGGTACCTGTGGCACATGCGTCCCCACACAGCAGCCATGGGCAGGGTCCTCCAATGGTACCACACAGACAGTTGCCCATGGGTTCTCATGGGAGCATCCGTGGGTGTACTGCCTCTGGCCGACGTGCCCAAAGAGGTCTGTCAACCTCAGCTATGTTTTGGACTGTCATGCAGGCACAGTCACGTATGGAAAGGTACACCAGACAGGGTCTGAGGGAGTTGAGAGCATGTCGCACAGCCATGACAGAAAGTATGCGTGACATTGTGGATGCTATCCGTAACTTCACCGATGTCATAGACAGACGTTGTGGGGACATATTACAGCAGTTCCACAACCAGATGTCCATGAGCCAGGGCAATGGTGGGCGTTTGCGGCGTCAACGTGGCCGTATGCCGGCAGCAGCAGCAGCTGGCAGTTGGCGCGGACGACAACAGGCTCGCACACACCCCCATAGTGCCAGCAGCAGCCCCAGCAATGCTGGGTCTGTGCTGTCATTGGAACGCCCCAGGAGACCACGTGCACGTGGCTCTGGACAGTCCCAACAGGGACTTGTGTCCAGTCAACACACTCCCACTTCTGATGACAGTACCCACTCTGGCTTTGTACTGGATACGGTCCGTAGCACCCCTGCCAGGCACAGGTACCGTGTCTGTGCACACAGACACTGATCTGTATGGCCTGCCAGGTGCAATCTGTGGCTGTCCACAAACCCCTGTATATGGCAGCCATGAGGTGGAACTGTGTGCGTGCATACACACATGCAAAATGTTAACACCTAGGGCAACCACATACATGCACACACTGCACCAACACTGCCCCACCCTGTACTGCTGCCCCTCACCAGCACACATACACACACATATCAATTGGTGGTATCAGTGGCTGACTCAGGCATACCTAATCCACACCCTGTGCATATGATGACACTGTGCCACCTCCTGCAATCTCCAACATCATTGCAGGAACAGGTAAACACGTTGCTGATGCACAGGGTGACTACATAGAAGTGTATTAGTAGTATCATGTTGGTAACAGTACAGTGTGCTGCTATGACTGTGTGTTTATCCCAGCATGCCTGCTGCAGTAACTGTATGAATGTCCTGAATTGTTATCTGCACCCATAGTACATACCAAAGTATAACAGCTGCACATAATTGCATGCCGGTGGTAAGGTTGTCAACAGATAGCCGCATACATGGGTAGCACAGGGGGAAAGCTAACGCAAGTAGTGATATTCAATGGTGGACATGTACAGTAATGGTGTCAAGTTGCCCACAACAACTATGCCATGTGGATGTTCGCGCATGTAGATATGTGTGCAGTACCAATGTAATCCAAATCACAAATAAGTATGACATAATATCAGTTCTACCATGGGCATCTGCGCTGCGTATTCCTGGGTACAGGAATCTAACTTTCCCACCATCTGGAAAATGTCATGATAGTGCCTACATATTTGCATTGTTACTTACTGTTATTGTTACCCCTTCTTTGTTGTATAATGCACTACTTCCAGCCCTGTTTACTGTAGCTTTGTTTGCATGCATGTTCGCTTGGGGTTCCCTGGAACACTGCTTACACCTGCAATGCAGAGTTACAGTGCTTCTGTAGACTTCTAGTGACATCTGCATAGCGTACGATACGTATGTCAACTTTACACATGACAGAATGTCACTGTCTGTCCTGTATGCATGTACGTTGCCTGTGACACATTGCACATGTCTTACCTGACATTTACCCACGTGTGCAGTCATATATGTCAGTGCGATGAAACAGTAGCGGTACACCCACACATACACACCTTCAGTATGTTGTTCCCCATTGGCCCTATGTGTTGGTACTCACCATGGCAATCACACTACTAGGGTAGCATGTGCAAAGGTAACCTGTGAATCGCCTCTATGGTCCAGTTGTGGTTTATGTGAGTCATGTGTCAATGTCACAGCTGCCACATGTATGCAGTCAGCCATCACCCTTGGCCAGGAACGTACAACACATGTGTGGGATGCCACCACACAGCCAATCTGGGGACTGGTCTCTCTGAACCCAGTAATGCCATACCCTGTCAGGTGGCATGTCATATATACTACATCCTGGACAAATGTCAACCCCAATCCCTGCTGCTAATATTGATAATACCCCTGAAGATGTTCCTGATAGTTTTGACCAGTTCTTTACTGAGACATTTCAGGCCCTAGCTAGCCATCTACTTCCTAGCTCCCCTGGTCCTGAAAGTAGCACCCCTAGAAAACTACTTGCATTCAGCTGCCAACCAGTCACCACTTCACTTCTCCGTACCTTGATTGAAACAGTGAAACCCACTACACTTTCTGCTGATCAACTCCCTGCCGAGTACCTATCAAAACCAGATAATGCTATTGCTTACCCCGATTCAAAGGTAATCAAAGAAACCATGTTAGAATCTAACTTTCCCACCATCTGGAAAATATCATATGTAATCCCACTTCACAAAGGAGGCAGCTCTACTGAATTCTCCAATTATAGGCCAATAGCTATACTCTCTCCACTTGCAAAGATTATGGAAACTTTCGTCATAGACAATTCATGCACCACCTAATCCAAAATCGCATTATGGCAGACACTCAGCATGGCTTACGTCCTCATCACAGCACTACTTCAGGCCTCCTAGCCTTTACTAACACCATAAACCATACTTGCAACACTAATTATATATCCTCAGCCCTCTTTTTGGATCTTTCCAAGGCATACGATATGGTTGATCACCAACTTGTACTCCACACCCTGCAAACACTGTCTAGATACTGGAGCCTTCCAATGGTTTCAATCCTACTTGCATGGTCAACAGCAGGCTGGCCTCTGGCAGAACAAACTCTCTAACCTTCTACCTAACACCCTCAGAGTACCACAAGGCTCTATACTAGGGCCCTTGCTGTTCTCCATCTTCATTAACGACCTTTATACTGTCATCCCAAAAGTCAGCTGTATCCAATATGCTGAAGACTCTACTCTGATCTGCTCAGCCACATCTCCAGTAGAGTTATGGTCAGCTACCCAGACCACCTTTAATACAATAGAAAACTGGCTTTCTGAACATCGTCTGATCTTAAATCCCAAATAAACTAAACTGCTGTTATTTCACCAACACGTAGGTCTACCACTTTCACCGTTACCATAACATCAACTGATGGCACAATAATCTCCCCTGACCCATCTCTGAAACTATTAGGTGTCATCATAGACAATAATCTCAAATGTGACCTACATGTTAACCAGATTATCAAAGCCATCAATAGAAAACTAGGGTCAGTTTACAGAATTAAAGCCTTCCTAGCCCCTCCAGCTAAAGGTGCCATAGCTCGCTCACACCTTGTTTCAACCCTTCTGTATGCATCCCCTCTACTCTCGAATATGAACAAGACTGTCCTTAACAAACACTCAATTTGCTACAACCACATTGCCAGGTTTGCCACTGGGCTGCCTTTTAGGACACATCATTGCATCAATCTAAATCAGCTTGGTTGGCTTGCAATACCCAGCCTAATACAGTATAACCAACTGATTATGGCCTATAAAATCCTCTATAATCCAGACAATACTCCTGCACTTCAAATATTATCACCCCCTATAACAATCCTAGACCGCTTCGTTCCTCTAACAAATTACTACTTCAGACTAGCAAGTTTAATAACACAGCCGGTGATTCTCTCTTTGCAAACCCTGTAAGTAGATCCTGGAACTCACTTCCAGTTGATATTAGCCTACTGTCCACCTTAGGTCAATTTAACAGTAGACTCAAACAACATTTGTCACTTAACTGGCTATGTCAATGTATCAAGCCAGGCTAACTCGAATGTGTAAAATCTTTGAACCACTTTACTGTGTAATTTTAATTTAATCCTGACTTGTGCTCAGGACTAACATTAACCTGTGGAACATGTTTGACTTGCTTACTTATGTAATCTCTGTAAATAATCTGTTTGTAATATGTAATGCTAGTATTATGTAATGCTGTATCTGCTACCCTCGTAGCTTGTCTCCACGGCCTCCTGGAAATGGACATGCATCCAGTCAGACTATCCCAGTCAACAAATGTAGGATAAATAAATAAATAAATAAAATATATTATAGTGACTACAATACAAGTCAGACATTGACACGCACTGACAGCATGCTGAACACACTGGGGCATACATGGAGACTCAGAATAGCAGCCTGCCTGGGCATCACACACCTCCACAGCTGGCACACAGGCATATGTTCCGTCGGAACAGAGCACATGCCACACATGGCACGCACATCCCCTGTGCCACACACTCACAGCCTATAGGGCTACACAACACACCTGCTACAGACGTGTCAGGTACCTGTCTTGTGTGCTGCACTGGGGTCCCGCTCAACAGGCTGTATCTGGTGAAGGTCACAGTGATATGCCTCAGGGGCACTATGGTCCACCACAGCACACATGCATACAGGTTAGTCAGAGGCATGGACAGATATGACTCACTCATTGACCATGCCAGTATGGCTGCTTGAGACATACCTCCCTGGACTACATGATAGGGAACATAGAATGGATCTCTCAGCATGTGGCACAGGCCAGTATGAGCCTTATGTTGGTTGCCAACATACCCTCACCAGGTATTCTACCACTATATGTGGGAAGGGTGTTGTATGTCTACATTATGCTCAGTCTCCACTGTCATTCATAGGGTATCCACTGGCTGTCAACGTGTGCTTACATGCTAGGGAAGCCACAATGATGTGCAAGGGTCATCTTGCACGTGACACCCATGACCCGATGTATAATGGCAAAGCTCCTTGGTACACACATACTGCCTTATGCTGCAGGACATGGTTTACATAGCGACCTCCGTGGGTATCACACAGGTTAGGACACTAACAGTGCTGCTACACAACAACAGCAGTGTACACCAGAAGATGCATGCACCAGACACTGCCCTCAGCACGGTGAACTGCAATGTCTGTGCAGTACCAGATTCATGATTCATGGCTTACAGGTGTTACCCATCACTGACAGGTTATGCCCCATACCATGCCTGTCGTCCCTACACATGTAACACACATGGATAGGGGGGGTGGTATCCCAAGGTAACACAGATACACACACCTCCAGGTTGTTGGCACAGCACAAACCATCAGGGCCTACTCATGTGCAGCTAACAGTGTGTTGGACTGCCATCTGGTTCATAGCCTGGCACACACAACCCTCCCATACACAGGAAGACCACCTATCCTCCATAACAACACTGGCAATATGACAGTCTCAAGAACTGTGTTTATATGGCCGGACTGCATCCAGCCAAACATTGTGTGTGAGCATTACTGTAGCTACAACACACTAGTTGAAGGGTTCACAGCATGTGGTCACTGAATTGCAGTGGAATGACATGTTACCACTACCACAACAGTTGGGAACATGCAGCACCTGTACATCGACTACATGTACACTATATGGCCCAGACCAGATGTGTATCCCCTGCTGTAGGTCTTTCACCATAGACACCCACACTGTATAGAGACATACCACATGCGGACCCTGCACAGTAAGACACAGTCATATTGGTATACATTGCAAATACCATTTATCCACTCGAGGCATGTGTCAGACATGGTAACTACTGCAGGTCACAGGTATTTATGTGTATGTGTCACACACATACATCATGTGTGCAATGCCACTGCTGGTTTAGGCAATGGCGTGCATTGTTATGTACAAACACCCACACAAGGTCATACTGTGTGACACAACCACATGTGACAGTTGTGGGTTACCAAAACATACCTATCTGTACTCTGACAATGGTAATAGACACAGTAGCAGAGCACACTATTGGCATTACTAGCCAACTAGCCTTGTTTGGCTGTGCTGATAGTGTGGTGACATCCCCTGTGTTTACTGGGGGAGTATGCAGCATCTGGTGTATTGTAGTGTTTGCCAAAAGGATCTGTTCTTTCACACTTGCATATACACACACCCTACTACCCCCACACACATGCACACTTGCCATTTGCAGGATTCATTCCCTTACCTAACTAAGTCATGACACGTGAGAGAGACACATTAGCAAAGTGCACTATTCGGTTTACTAGATAGTTCCTCTTCTCTGGCTATACTTATAGGGTGCTGACAACATCAGTATTTTGAAAGGGTAATGTGCATCAGGTAGTGTGATCTCCTGATTGCCAAAACTAACATGTTTTTCATACAGAAATGCACACACACAAACTCCCCACATCCAAACACACACACATGCCATTTACAGGTTTCAAACTCCTACCTAACTACATTACGATACTCGGTAGAGATGCATTAGCAGAGTGCGTTATTCATATTACTGGGAGGCTCCCTTTCTCCTGCTGTACTTATAGGGTGCTGACATCATCTGTGTTTAGAAAGGGGAGTGTGCATCCTGTAGTGTGTTCTCCCAGTTGCCAAAAGGGACATTTCCCTCACACACACACACTAACCCCCCTCATTCAAACACACACACACTTGCCATTTGCAGGATTCAAACCACTACCTAACTATGCTATGACACTCGAGACGGCCACATTAGCAGAGCGCGATATTCGCATTACTGGGAGGGGGGGTCCCTTCTCCTGCTGTACTTATAGGGTGCTGACATCATCTGTGTTTAGAAAGGGGAGTGTGCATCCTGTAGTGTGTTCTCCCAGTTGCCAAAAGGGACATTTCCCTCATCCAAACACACACACTTGTAGGATTCAAACCACTACCTAACTATGTTATGACACTCGAGAGGGACGCATTAGCGATGCGCGCTATTTGCATTACTGGGAGGCTTCTCTTCTCCTGCTGTACTTATAGGATGCTGACATCATCTGTGTTTAGAAAGGGGAGTGTGCATCCTGTAGTGTGTTCTCCCAGTTGCCAAAAGGGACATTTCCCTCACACATATTTGCACACACACACTTGCCATTTGCAGGATTCAAACCACTACCTAACTATGTTATGACACTCGAGACGGACGCATTAGCAGAGTGCGCTATTCGCATTACTCGGAAGCTTTTTTTCTCCTGCTGTACTTATAGGGTGCTGACATCATCTGTGTTTAGAAAGGGGAGTGTGTTCTCCCAGTTGCCAAAAGGGACATTTCCCTCACACATGTTTGCACACACACACTAACCCCCCTCATCCAAACCACTACCTAACTATGGTATGACACTCGAGATGGACGCATTAGCAGAGCACGCTATTCGCATTACTGGGAGGCTTCCCTTCTCCTGCTGTACTTATAGGGTGCTGACATCATCAGTGTTTAGTAAGGGGAATGTGCATCCTGTAGTGTGTTTTCCTAGTTGCCAAAAGGGGCATTTCCCTCTCACACACACAAACCCCACTCACCCACCCACACACTGAGCATTTGCAAGATTCGAACCCCTGCCTAACTATATTATGATACTTGAGGAAGACGCATTAGCAGAGCGCACTATCCGAATTAATAAGCATTTGTTTTGCACCTGTAGTATTTCTAGGGTGCTGACATCTTTATTTCTACAGAGGTATTTAGATGTAGTACTACCTTTCAGGTGGGGGATAGCATATATATGCATTTGCAGCCACCTACGTCAGGGTCAGATATGCACATCGCACTGGCAGGTTATGTTCTATACCATGCTTTGGGACCACAGGACCTGTAACACACAACACAACTATTCCAGAACACCACACCCACATCCAGGACACACACTTAGCTTCCCTGGGAACAGTGTCAGGATATGCAGGTATTCACATACACCATTCCAGTTGTTAACATCAGGTACAGGCATATTGTGTGTGAGAACTACTCAGGCCTCTACCACTTTACCCTACAGCCACTACAATTTGTGGGTGCATGTGCTATGGCAGAACCACACACCACAGCCACATGGGTGAATACATATTGCACCTGTCCATCTGCAACGTGGGTACTCACTGTTCCACACCAGAGATAGACCACCATTGTTGATATATGACCATACCCACCTTTCCCTGGACATCCATATCTCATCTCCACCCCCAGGCAAGGTTGTCACTGCACACAAACTGTGTTTTGCACAAGCAGACTCTACACTTGTGTAGACTGGGGTGGATGACTTCAGAGGACCCATGCTGGAGGACTATACTGGCCACTCAGCATAATCCTTGACAATTGCATCCTATGAGCATGTGTACAGTTTGCATTGGTCATGCTATCCCACATATACTCATGACTGCTCCACAACAAGACACCTGTCAGCTGTACACCAGCCATATATGCACCGTTCAACAGACAGACAGAGTGACCTAATACATTGCAGAGCTGTAGCCCACAGAGGGAGGACATCTGTGGACAGTTCCAGCATGGCACTTCATTCACACATACTCATTACAACACAGTGTTGACAGTGGAATCGTCCAGAGAATGCAGATAGGGCTCCCCTCAGTCTTTTATTGACGGACACCTACTGTCAGAGATCCTCAGCAACCCTCTCACAGCACACACCGACAACATGGCTGTGCCTTAGCACATTCAATCCCTGAGACCTCCACGATGCCCCTGTTTGACAGAGGCACAGCTCACTAGCCTCACATGTTGCCTTCTGTGACCTACTTTACAGTGGCACGGTAGCCTACTATCCTGGGGATGCAGATGCCAAGCACACTCTGGCTGAACTGTCATTCCCTGGGGCAAGAAGCCTAGTATTGACCTCTACACCCATATGTTCAATTGTCAGATGCACAATATTTGTTGTGCTGTTCTACTGTTTGCAGGTCTTTATTGCCATAGCATTCCCTGTTCCTATGACCAACTTGTGTATCTGTGGCAGATGTTTGCATATGATGGCGATTCACTATATCACTTATGTCTCTGTGGTCATTTACTGTGTGCACTGGGCTGACTGCTGTGTTGTGGTTGGTTCCTGGACTGACAGGTACAAATACCAGATATGTGTGGCCAACTGCTACACAGAGATATGGCCTAAGTGTGTGAGCATGCCCAGTTCAGCCTTTCCATGGCATGTTGTCTGACATATGCCTCATTTATCAAAGTGTGCGAGCATGCCCAGTGTGAGCTTTCCATATGTTGCACTCTGAAGTCCACCACATATTTGGGTGTGTGTGACCTTCGACAATATCGCACGTTTATGATTGTGTGTTGGGTGTCATGTTGTGTACTAACTGGCCAACTGCTTCATGTCTGCCACAACAGGGATTATACTGTGCCTGCAGGAATTGCATGGGATACTTTGCAGACAGTTCTCAACATACTTTCATAATGACCTAACACTGTAGTACCGTATAGTGTACTGGTTCGGTACTTTCACTGTGGTGGACAGTATCCTGGGCTTTAGTCCTATGACTGCTTGACATCTTCATAGTGAGCAGAACAGACTGTGTAGGGACCAGTTGTGCACATATGACCATGTTGCAATATGTTCAGATATGGACTACCTACACCAGGCTCGTCCAACATTGCTAGTGTATTCCACAACATGGGTGGGCATTGGCAAACACTAGCGATGTTCCATAGGCCATTTCTGATGCTAGTCACAGGGTGTGTTTGTCCTTCGACACACATTGTAACTGGAGTTTGCCATTACATATGTCATGGTTGGTATACTGTGCCTCCGTCTACCTCTGACATAACAGTGATACCCAGGGTAGCCTACCATCTCCCATACACTCATCAGGATGCCTCTTGAGGGGTGTCGATATGTGGCTCTCTGGCTGACCTGTACCAGGAGTTTACTGAAGTGTGGGGGTGCCTTCTGTGTTATGGATCATTCTGTACAGCTTGTCCTATGTATGTCAGTGCTGGGGTTCAGGCCTCTCATGTGCATAGCTCACTGCCATTCAGAATGTACAAGGTGCAACATGTTCATTCATTCCAGGTTGGACATGGCTTCATACATCAGGCACAGCTTTCCTGTAGCTGGAAAGGATGGCGGTGTGTGGGGCTGCAGTTTGTTTACTCAGGCAACACATGGCATCTGTTCATGCTCTTTGCTACCCCTGGTGGGGTACTGTTGTGGACTTTACAGTTGATGGAGGTGTCTTCTGCGGTATATCCCACAGGGGCTATTGTAGTCAGTTGTGATGCTGATGGAGGATGGCTGCAGAGCCACAGTGAGTTCCCCTTATCTACATCTGCCAGCCTTCATGTTTGGGTGGGTATATGGTACATGTTTCTGCAAACACTACAGCCACATGTTTGTCCAGTGCAGGATATTTATCACCTTTTGTACCCAGGTCTCACATTACATGTTATGTACCTCATGGGTTAACACCTGTGTGGTAATTTGTGGGCACTTACTGTATATCCACGGTGGTTGTCTATACACAGTTCTGCAATCAGCTTGCTGACATGGCTATGGCTACAGTTGTCTGTTTGTACATGGCCCTTTTGTGGGTTGCTTGTGTCAGCTGGGGGTCGGATATGGTGGGCTGTTTGTACTCCTCTGCATACATGCTCAGTCACAGTCCTTCCATGTTGGCCTATACCTATGGGACATGTCTACAAAACGGGGTGGGGGGGGCCAAGACCAGGCCTTGTGGGATGTCACTCATATCCGCTTTGTAGTCTGACATGGATGCGGCATGTCTGACCATGTCAGTTCTGTCCTTGGTCTGCTTTGCAATCCCTCTACTGACATAGGGGTGTATATTTAAGCTGGTGAACATATCCATACTGAACACGTATGGTATTGTCTAGAAACATGTGCACGGTCCAGCTACGCTGTGTGGACCACATAGCCCTCATCAATGACCTTAATGACTGCTTCAAATGGGTCAGACATGTTTAGGGGCCAGTTCTGCAGTTACAACAGCCACAGTGTGTAGGGTCCAGTATCAGTAGGTCCACATTAGCCTTCTGTCTGTGGTACATACTGATCCTTTCCATAGCTGTGCAGAACAAGCTTGTCAGGATCCTGGGGTGGTAGTTTGGAGTATCCATTCAGGCAACACCTTTGTTGTGATGGACCAGTGTTGTTGTACACTGCTCTTTGGGTACATATCCTGTGGTAAGGCTGACATTGGCCAGTAGTGTGATTTTGCATTCCATTATTCTTGGGGTCCATGGTGGCCTCAGCACAGGACACCATCACATACCTTGTTGCTCTGTGTTCTGCTTTGCAGATGATGGCTGTTACCTCAGCATCTGCAATGTCAGGGGACCATCTGCTGGGATAGGTATTTTGCACTTGGGGGGGGTGTTTGCACTGCACCTGACAAGTTGTATGTTAGCAATATGTGTGTGTGTTTGGTATGTTGTTTGTAATATCTGTGTGATTCGGAGCATATCTGTGGATGCCCAACATGGTTCCTACCATCAGTTGGGTAAGCCTTGTGATTATCCTTAGTGTCCTGTACGTTTTGTATCTTCATAGGTTCATGGCTTCATAGTAGGCTAGACACCCTAGGCCATTAGTAAGCCTAGCTAGAGTGTGTGTGTCTTTCGCCATCCCTTGCTATGTTCAATTATGGCCATTTATGAGGTTCTTCACTGTGCCTCTGTCTGGTCATGACGCTGTGGGGACCCTCAGTATACATGTACGGTCATCCATCCACTTGGCAATATTCATGTTGAGGGGTGTCAGTGAGGGGCTGTGCCTACCATGGATTGGGATCCTGTTTCTAGATGTGGGGAGCCTATGGGTTATGTATCTGTCCCTCCAGCACATCTTATTTCATTATGTGTTGAGGTTGACATCTGTGACTCTCACAGCTCCAATGGCTTTGATTTCCTGTGGTGTAGCATGTCCATTACTCCTGTGTTGGACATGGCCTTGTACAACAGACATACCATGCCTCTGTGTAGGCAGTGTGTGACTGCAGTCAGCTGGGGTGTCTACAGCCAGGCAGCATATGACATATATTTCACACCCTTTATCGTGTTGGTGGGGTAACTATGAGGTCTTCCGAACCACTGCAGGTGTCACGTACGGTACATCCCATATGAGTCATTGTACTAGATTATGGGTCTGATAAGGGAACAGTACAGCGGCACAGTGACCTCTGTTAATGTTGATGTGAATCCTTTCATGATACGGTGTCCAGTATCACCAGTCTTCATAGCCACATTGGCATTGTGGCTGTCACATGACAGATTAATGTCGACCTGTGTCCCTAGGTCCCTGATTACTCCTTGCATACATAATGGTTTGACACCTATGTGGTACTTTGTGTCTACCTTGTCTGGTATTTGGTGGGACATTCATTCTGTCCAGTGTCTTTGGATGTCTGGGTGGAGTTCTTGTGTGTGAGAGTGTGGTCTGTCACATGCTACAGACTGTACAGCAGTTTTGACTACAGTTATGTGCACATGGGTGGTGTCCGCTGCTTTGTGCATTATCAGTTACCTGGCTATATGGGTGTCTGTGCTGCATATGGATACTCCCCCTCCTTTGATGTCTTGGTGCAGGTGTAGGGGCCATAACACATGATATGTGGTATAACCTAGTAGTGCTGGTGTGCTATCACTAGGCTTGCAGCAGGCTTCTGTCACTGGACAGACATCAATGTTCTCCATAATGGGAAGTGCCTCAGGGGCATGCATATTGCAGTTTACACATCTGGCATTGGTCAGCATTACCCTTATGTTTCCTACCACTTATGTTTTCTAGGGTGGTGGGTAGTCTTTTTGGCCTTGCCTACATACGGCTCTATGGAGGCAGCAAAGGCCTTATCCAGTATCCAGATGCACACGGGTAACAGCTGACAGCCATCCCTGTAACAGCAGCATGGCTTGTCATGCTTGACATCTCAAGCAGACACACATTAGACCATCTTGGACTGACAGCTGTAACTGTGCCAGCTGTTAAACATGAGCATTCTGTGTTTGTACTGTGGCATCATTCTTGGTGAGGGTTGGATGCTGCACACAGCCAGTGTCATCCCGCCCTGGGGTACATACTCAGAGGGACCATCCATGTCTCATTTGATGTTGACCAGGAGGTACATCTCAGGTAATTCACACCAGCATGGACATTGAGTGCATCATATTTCTGCTTGCTTTGGGGTGACCTGCATACTTGTGTTAAGTGGCATTTTGTGGCAGCCTATAAGCAGCTTACTCTACCCTTTCCCTTGTTCAGTCTGGTGAGTGGGACAGCTGTGTGTCTGCCTATACAGACACCTATTACGACTGTATCAGGCATGTTGTTTCTCCTTCGGGCCTGTGACTGTCTGGCACACCAGCTTTGCGTACTATTCATTGCATGTGCTATGTTTGAAGGTTGTGGTTGCTTGTGATCTACTTTGGAGGCTTCTGTTGGTGTGGTGTGTTTGTAATTAAGGCCTCTGGAAATATTTGTCTGTGTTTATGTGTTTGGTTTACAGTTGTGGTAGGTCTATGTGGGACTGGGTTTGTGGTGTATGTGGTTACCTTCTCCTCCTGACTAGTGTTGACAGTACTGAGTTGTTGGAGCTCAACCTCTGGTTAGGATACATGGATGCATCTATCACATATATTTGTATTTATTGGGGGGTGTTGTGGTTGTCTGTGTACTTGGTACTGGTGTCACATTGCCTCTGGATTCACAGATTATACTTGTTGTGGCTGGACTTAGTGGATTGTATGTGTGGACATATGTTGTTGCCATACTACTGGTCAGTGATTACTTCCCTTTTTATGTTTGCTCTATCATGTGGTAACTTCCTCATTCTCTTGCATGGTTTGGTAATGGCTGGAGGCCAGCATGCCAGATGCCTGCGTGTATGGCATTGTGTGTTGTTGTTATTTGTGATTGCATACTCCAAGCATTCCTGGCTGTGTTCATGGAATGCCTGTATAACATGTTCTGTGGTGTGTCCCATATTCTGCACTTGCACAGGGCCTTTTGTGGATTCAACATCGGTTTTGAGGGCTGCAACCTATACTTTACACATGTTTTTCACTGTGGTATTCTGGCCAGGGACTGGGGTCAAGGTGTGTATATCCAGTGTGATTACTCTATGGTCTGGTCTTACCAGTGAGGGGTACACTTCTCATCTTGCCATCCAGTACACATGTTGCTGATTATCACATCCAGTATACTTACCCCTCTTGTGGGAGTAGTACATTGTTCCTGGGCATTTTGGTTTATGGAATCTGGGTAATTTTCTCCTACTGTGTTGGTGCTAGTACAATGCTACCGGTGTATGTCTGGGTATTTTCAGTCAAGCAATATAATGTGGTTTGGGGGGCTTGATATATTCATGTATTCCAACATAGGCCAGGTGCTGTTCCTGGTATTAGGACAGTAGTCTGCAGCAGGCTATATACAGCGAGGCAGTTTTAGCCATTGGTATTTGACCATGGCTATTCATGCTGCTTCTTGTTGTGGTACCAACATGGCGGTGTGGTTATCCTTGCCATTTCTTGCTAGTCACCCTCCTTTTGTAGCTTGTTCCATGTTTTGCGGCTGTACAGCACAGTATGAGGTGTGACCTGGTAGTGTTAGGGTGCTGATGTGAGCCTTGCCCAGTTCTCTATTACAGGACTGGTATCTACATTCTCCTTACTGTGTGCGTTTACACTGCAGACATCTTGCTGTTTATACATCTGTCATGGGGTAGTATTACATCTAGGTCCCTATCCCTTGTAGAACCTATTAAGGTGGGTTTGTGTTTTGAGACTTACCTATTCAGGGCATGCTGTGGGTACTGACAGCCTTTACCGGTATCCATGGGGCATGGCATGATAGGTGCACGCCACCCCTAGCAGGTGGTGCATCATGGCAAGCTCCGCATATCTTCCCAGCCTGTAACACATTGGCTCCCCTTTGACTGACTGCATTACTTCAGCCAATTATTGTACTTGATCTTCTTGTCTTCATAGTGTGGCATCATGCTTGGTGAGGGTGAGATGTTAGGCAGGGTCTTCATGTTTGCATATACTAGATGGTGTTACATTGCTTAACACATGGCAATCATGCCTCAGGTGGTGCTGCAGGGCTGCCTCTGTCGGATGCACATACTACACTCCCTGTACATGTTTGAGAGCAGGTTGTGTCATGTTAGGCATCCCTGTTACTATATGAGTGAGTCAGAGAGGGGTATCATTCCCAGGGTTCCTACTGAGCCAGTGTATGTGCTATGTGTTGCCTCTTTGCCAAGGCCAGGGCATACTGGGCACGCCTCCTTCTGCCTACTGGGGCAGGCTCAGGTTATTCCTCCTCCGAGTCATGCTCTGCCTGTGATGGCCTTGGCAATGGTGGGGGGCTGTTTGGCCCGGCCCTATGCTGGTCCTGCTGCAGCTGTTTTCGCAAGATCATATTATGTAGCATAGCACATACCATGACAATTTGGGTACATGTAGTTGGTGTGTACTGCAAGGCTCCACCAGATGTGTCCAGACACCGGAACCATGACTTGAGCAGCCCAAACACATGCTCTATTACATTACGTGTTTGTGCGTGTGCCTCATTATGGCATTCCTGTTCAGGTGTGTGTGCATTTCTGATGGGTGTCATCAGCCACGGCTCCAGTGCATAACCTGCATCCCCCACTAGGTGTCCGTGTGGGATGTCCCCAATGGCAAATGTCTGGTACAGCTGCGTCAAATGCCAGATGTGGGAATTGTGATAACTCCCAGAGTAGCAAGCACACACATTCATTATTATGCCCTGGGCATCACACACGACCTGGCAGTTGACGGAGGGGAAGCCCCTGCGGTTAATGTAGGCCCTAACCCGCTCACTGGCTGGTGTTTTGATGCGTATGTGCATGCAGTCTATTGCACCCAATACCTCAGGGTATTCCGCTATTTGCTGGAAGAGATGCATATTGCTGGCCAATACCTCACGGGCATTGGGGAAATATACATGATCACCGACATGTGCTGACATGGCATCCAGGAACTGGTGTAGTACCCTGGAGGCTGATGCCTGTGATATCCCCATCATATCGCCAGTTGGTCTCTGGAAGGTACCTGTTGCTAGTATTCTTAGGCCAACACATACCTTGGTTTCCACTGGGATGGGTTCCCCTCTGTTGGTTCTGTGTGTGAGGCGTGGCCTGCACAGCTCAACAATTTGCTGCAGGAGCTGTCTGTCCACTCTATAGCGCTCTACTATCTCCAGCTCATGTAACCCGTGGTAGGTGACCCTGGGCCTGTACACTCTTCTCCGCCTCCTCACTGTGGGTTGTCTGGCACCATCTGCATTGTCACCACCCTCAGCAAGTCGCCTATGTCTCATTATGACAGCTATGACAGCCCCTAACATTTCTGCTCTGAGTGAAGCTTTTTCAGTTTTCACTTCTATTAGCTTACTCCTGTCTTGCAGTGTCTCTTAATGGAAACATCCTGCACTACTGTTTGCAGAGTTTTAAGTGCTGGGCTGGGCTACTATTCTGCCTGTGTAATTGCCTGCTTCTAATTGTTTTCACCTGCTAGCTTCAGCAGTTATCCCTGCTAGCTTCCTATTAATTCTGTTGCTTCCTTTTTCCTCTCTGTTTCCTCAGGGGGGAGCAACGTGCATACTATCTGAAACACGCTCACAGTGGCTTACACGCGCACACACATGCTTACACGGTTCAGAATCTACTTATTTGGGTTAAAACGCGCGCACACCCGCGCAAACACTGTTACATGTCTGCCAACAGCCTCCAACATGCTCAGCCTGCCCTACACGAGCGCACACCCACGCAAACAGTGTTAAACATCTCCCAACACGCTCCCACATGCTCACACTGCCTTACACGCACGCACACTGTCCTACTCATGCTTCATGGCGAGCACACATGCGCATGCACGCCCAGCAAGAAACTTTGGTGTAAGTAACAGTGTACACCTTCCATTTCTTGACTTTCCATGACTTATCTAGTGGCACACCTCTTTCCATGATCTGTGCCTGTCATCTGTCATGTTACACTGGTCTCCAATGAACTGCATTTCTTTCTAACATTCCCCCCTGTGATGTCACCTATCTCCTACTCTATTCCTCCCCCTTATGTATCTCTTACACTACTCAGACTGTGCTCATTTGCTATGTGACTGTGAGATTCAGTATCCGAACCCTCATTTACATCAGATTGCCTACTAATGCTTAGTTACATGTCTTAGACTCAGCTTCCCCCCTTAGCAACCACTACACGGTGGCCATGTTGGTTTTGGTCTGCTGGTCCCTGCATTGTCATTCCATGTATTGCATGAAACCCACATTTGTGGGTTTATAACCTTCTTTTTTATAGTTTTATACAGCGCAGCCCGTTTGCATGGGGCTGCGCTGGGTTTAAACATCTATAATTTTATCATTTTGCCATCGGGTTGTATTGCCAATGGCCACATATTTGGCCATTGGCATGCTGCCTGAGTCATATGCAACCTTTTTTTGGAGCTGACATCGCTGCATTGTGGAATTTGCAGAAATGTACTCAGTTGTCAAATGAGTACATTTCTGCAGCTAAAACGTCTCCTACACAGACTGGTTTCTGCTTCGTGGATCGCTAATATACCTCATTTGCATACCTTTCAGATGCAAGTGAGGTATTGAGCATGTCCACGCCCAGTCCGTGTAAGAGATGTTTTAGCTGGTCTCTTACATGGAGCTTAGGGCTGTTCCTGGATCGCGAGGCTTGCATGGAGTGTTGCACGTCTCTTACACTCCGTACAAGCCTTCGTGAATCCTGCCCATTAACTATTATGTCAAGTGGTATTTTTGAAGAAAAAAAAAAAAAACAAATACTGGAAAACGGAAATCTAAATCTAATCTAACTGCAGTTGAAGTATTAAATATTGTAAAGGAGATGAAATAACTAGAGATGGAATTTTTAGAAAAGTTAATGAGCAGATTACCAGAAATACATATAGTTTGTGAGAAAAATACATGCATGATAACATTCAGGAGGAGAGGGAGTGAGGGAGGTCAAGAATTGGGAAATTTATATAATTCTAGAATGAATATAATTGTTAGAAAGAAAGAAATACCTATGTAATATGTAATGCATCAATATGAAAATGCTAATATGTTTTGCTTTCTTTTTCATTAATGTGTGCCTATTTCTTAGGTGATGATTTAATAAATGTGTTTAAAAACAAAACTTTCTAAGGACATGCAAATATCCTAGCTTGTGTTTGCAAGTGGAAAATCCCCTTGCAAATTAAATTAGGAATCTTCATAACAGTCTGTAGTTCTTTTTTAATTTTAAATGGGTCTTTGTTAACAAACTTTATAAACTTTACTTTAATTAATAAGAAGAGAAACATGCAGAGTAAAAAAAGGAAAAAAAAAAACAAAGTGATAAATTATACAGTTTCAACAGTTAGAGAGAGAGGGGCAGGCTACTATTCAAATAATCATATTATACTTTAAATCAATTCACCATTAGGCTAAACCATAAGCACACAGATAGCAGAAAGATTGAATACAATGATTTTGACTCAAATATGAGACATTTTTTCCCAGCTTAACTGTTTTTGGCAGTGAAAGGTGATCAATTTTTCCAGAGATGTTTCAAGCAGAAATATTTCATCCAGTAAAATTAGAAGGTCCTCCGTGAGGGAGGTTGTGTAGATTTCAATATCTTTGGGATACGTTTCTTGGCTACTAATAAAATCAGATTTAACATCCTGAAATCCAATTAGCCAAAGACAAAAGTGTAAAGGTCTCCTAATAAAAAAAGTAAGTCTGGACAAACAAAACTGCATGGGCCAAATGGCTTCACATGGCAATCCCAAAAATATGAGACCAGTCCTCAAACAAATTTACTTTGCATTACCAACAACTAGCTGAAACACTGGGCAGTATTCTGCTAAGTTTTTTGGGAGAGTAAAAATGCATAAACTGACATTTCCTGCCTAAAATCTCAATTTCTGATCTTTGGCAGCTAGTCTGTGGGTGAGCAAAATTTGTGAAAAGGCTAGTTTGTCTATCTGAGTAGCACACACATGAGTCTATATTTATCAATGATAGAAGCTTTATTGTGATTAAAATCTCATATAGTAGACTAATTGTTCCATTTTTGTCTCTATTACTTGTTTTTGTGGCTATAATCCAGCTGACCCAACATGATATATAGCAGGAGAAGCTAAACATATACAAAGACTCAATTGTCAGAACTTATCTAACAAAGAGAAATGACTGGCAGTGTAAAATGAGAAATGGCTATCATGTCACAAGATTTCACCCTGGTCTTCTCGGAAACTGATAAGGAAACAGAAAACTGGTGAGTCCCACAACAGTCCCAACTGGTGTGGTCCACATTAAAGCCACAGATATGCCAAGAATGTTTCAGGAGGATTTATCATAAGATACCATCCATAAATATAGACTGCATAAAAACAACTGTTTAACTGGACATTTGACCTTGAAATTAGAGATGTGTGAGGACGTGCAGTGAATCTGTTAGTAATCCATGTTATAAATAAAATGTTTAATATCTCAGCAGTAGGGTAATTTGTATTGATAAATATCTTAAGTCCGAATACAATGTTATAGTCTGTTGGTTGCTGTTTTAACAGTGGTAAGTTAGACTAGATCTGAATCTTAATAATTTTAATAATATTTTTTACAAGTCCACTATGGCAAACATGGCTATCCCATTGATGCCAACATTAATTCAGTCGGTACTGACCAGCTCAGCAGTATCCAGTACTTCCAAGTTTCGGTGAAGATGAGATTTCATCTTCGCATCTGCTCCAAGACATGTCACCATTGACTGAGAGGGAATTTCCAGGTTTCAGTTTCAGTCAGCAGCCTGACCACCTATTGGCCATTTCTGAAACACGGTAAGCCTTTTTCTGAAATAACATGGATATCATCAAGGGCTTAAGCATAAAATGCCCACATACTGTGGCAATAGAATGAAATCAAACACCATCTAATGTTGGGACATTATTACGCCCATGGTATGAACAAGCCGGTGGTGATGTTAAAAGTAACAAAGCATTGTTTGGTACTAGCAAAAGTGATAAAGTCTAACTTTGTAAATGGACACAATGTTATGATCAATATTTGCAAAAGTATATGACACTTGTTGAATGCATAAACTGTAGGGATAAATATCCTAGATTTTGTATAACATGTCATAAAACTGTGTTGCAAAAACTAACAGCAAAACTTACACAAGACAGGTTAGATATGGTATGTGAAACAAAAGGTCACTTTATAATGCCAGTCTCCATGGATTTTTAGTTATTTACAAATAGAAACAAAAGTGTAGAGTTTGGGGAGATGGCAGAAATGTTTAAGACTTACTGTCAGCAGTGGGATGACATTACTAACAATAAGGAACTTTTAGACAAAGAGCAGGAAGACAATTTAAAAAGGATTCATGAAAAACAAATGGAATTGTTAAAAAGTATGACATAGAAGTCAGGAAGCATGCGCAAGATGTTAATGCAATTTTGGAAAGAGCTGAAGCAGCAATACATGCAGCCTTCGAGGCTCAGTTGGGTGGGGGTGATAACATAGAAGCACGTAGGAATTAAATGAAGAAAAACAGAAAGTCCTGGCAGCATTATCTAGAGAAGCAGAACTACAAATAAAAATAGTGGAATTACATAAACAATTACATGAATGTAAAGCTTCAGAGGCAGAATTACAAAAAAACAGTTATAGGAGCTTAGAGTTTCAGACACCCTTAAGACTGAGGACATACAATTAGCAATAGGCACTTCAGTTGATCTATACTAGCAATCTTGTCTATTGCAGATAATACCTCAGTGGAACGATAAAAATGCATTTTTTACAATATGTTAACATTTGAAAACTGGTTAATATATACACCTGACAATGCATGGAATGATTCTTTAAAATAATGTTTTTTTTAGTATTTATTAACATGAACTGCACTCATTGCAAGCATTCCTCACCCTGGAAGATGCTGACATTTGTACAGTTACTGAAACCTGGTTCAAAGCTGTGGAGAGCACCCCATTCTTACCAGGTTACTTGTCTTACCGTACTTTCAGACCCCAAATGGAGGGCTACAAAGCCAAAGGAGGTGGATTTTCAATATTTATCAAAGACATACACACCTCCAGGCTGGTTAAACAATATGATGCACTGGAGACACTTCAGGTACAGTTAACTGTTGACAAAACACGAATACAAATCATAGCTAGCTACAGATCCCCAACCGTGACTCGGAAGGCCCACTCCATCTATCTGGACTTACTTGAATCCATCAATATTCAACCCTCTACCCTGATCCTGGGTTACTTTAACTACCCAACCATTGAGTGGAAGACCTGTTGTAGCTCAAACACAAACACCAACAGATTCCTCGACTTTGTCATTGCCAATGCATTGGATCAGCTGGTTGACACCCCCACAAGAGGTGAAAATATCCTGGACCTGATATTAACCAACATGAGTAGCCACTGTAGCACCCACACAGTGTCACCCTCCTTGGTAAGATCCAACCATAAAGCAATCACTTTTGAAGTCACCATCTCTCCTGACTCCACCCCTCCCATGGTCAAACAAAAAAACTTTTCCAAAGCTGACTACAACCTCCTGAGAGCAGGTATAAGCAGTTTTACAGCCACATCCCTTCAGCTGGAACAAGCACTAATATCCAAGCCTACACCAAAAAACTATATGAGCACCTGTATAGCTGCATGGACTCAACAATACCTGACAGGACCGAATCATCTTCCTCAATGAAGAGTAAACCTGTCTGGTGGACAGCAGCAATAAACAGACTCTATAATAAAAGGAAAAAAAATGCTGTCCAGGACCAAGAAGGAGCAGGTGCCATGTTGGAACCAATCTCTCCTTTGTCTGAACAAGCAAATAAGGTCACTGGTGAAATTCTCTAAGACTACTTTCGAATTCAAATTGGCCACATCTACTAAAGGCAATCACAGGGCCTTCTTCACATACATCCACAATCTCAAAGGTAACTCCCAAATTTGCTATGAATTGGTGGTCAAGAATACCACATACACAAATGTCATAGATACAGCCAACCTGCTGGCAGACAAGTTCAGTGAAAACTTCACCCCCCTGTTCCCCCCATCAGAAAACCAGGACATCCCCAGCACCTGCCTTCCTCCCCTCATCACAAGGGAGCAGGTCATTAATGCCCTCTCAAAGGCAAAAAATACAGCCTCCATGGGACCCAACAACTTCCCTGGCTGTGTTCTACATGAACTCAGGTAAGAGGTCTCAGTACCACTAGGCACACTATTCAACCAAAGCCTGTGCATCGGCTTCATCCCAGCAGAATGTAGGACAGACATTGTCATCCCTCTTCACCAAGGTGGAGCATCCACTGATCCAGACAATTATAGGCCCATCAGCCTAACTAGCCTGATCTGCAAGACCATAGACTGCATTATCATGGACCTTATAAACAAGGACACTGGCAACCCCCAAATGTTTGATCCGACACAGTTTGGTTTTGTCAAAGGGAGATCACGCCTGTTAAACTTGGTCTCCTTCTTCAAAACAGTCACCAGTGCCAGAGATGAGGGGAAGACAATGCACACCACCTACCTTGACTTAGCCAAAGCCTTTGACATTATTCCCCACTCAGGAATAATAGATAAACTGTTCCAGCTAGGCATCAACCCGTACGTTACCAGATGGGATGCTAACTGGCTCACTGATAGAACCCACTCAGTCAAAATAAGGGAAGTCACCTCTAGTAGTAGACTCGTAACAAGCAGCATACCCCTAGGTTCAGACTTGGGGCCTCTAATGTTTGGGATATACTTTTCTGAGAAGCAAGCCAAAACCAGTGGTCTGTGGCTGACCAAGTTTGCAGATAACTGCAAGCCGGGCACTGTCATCCATTCCCCTAGTGATATGAACATCCTCCAAGAGGGCCTTACTCAAACTGACTGGTGCCAGAAACATGGCCTCAAACTGAATGCCAAGAAATGCATCATTAACCCCTTTGGAGAAAATGGTACCCCCGCTAATTATCACATTAATAACAATGTACTAAGCATGCAATCAGTTGTGAGGTACTTGGGCACCCAGGTTGACAGCAACCTGACTTTTGACCACCACATTGCCTCCATTGCATGGAAGGCTTTCTACATTGCCCACCTCATAAGTAAAGATATTTCATTCAGGAACAAGGAGCTCATGACATCCCTTAACTCCTCCCTTATCAGACCAATTATCAAGTACAATGCCCCTTCAGCATGTACCTTGCCAAGCACATGCAGCAGTTGGAGAGACCACAGAGGTTCCTGACCAGGAAAATCCAGGGTCTCAAACTCCTGTCCTATACAGATAGGCTAAAAGCCCTGTCCCTCTACTCAGTCTTGTACAGACTGCTGAGAGATGACCTGTGTCTGGCATACAAGGCTGTCTCAGACTCAGCCTTCATGGAGTTGCTGCATATCCGTAAGTCAAACTCCACTCATGCAACACTCACGCAAGGTCTCAACCTGGTCTGTGACATTAATAGAACTTGTTGGGATAAATTTGTGTCCCAAAGACTCCCCCACCTGTGGAATAGACACCCTCTCCATGTCAAGCAGAGTACCTCATTAGCCCTCTTTAAGAGAACCTGGACAACTGGATGGGAAACAGAAAATATACCCCTGGAATCCCACTTGTGTCCCTGTTGGACAGGGAAAACAGGTGCTGACTTTGTAGGAACATGGGTGAAATTCTTGGCTAGGCTTAAAAGGGCCACCAGAGAAATAGTCCAGTATTGTCCTATGAACCTATGAACCTATTCCAAAATGTTACAAAAGTTTCATTGTTGCTAATAACTGTAATGTTGATTCAAACTTAAACAGAATGGCAGCTGAGCTCCTGGCATATTCACAGGGGCAAACTCTGACAACTAAGTTTTTAGAATATTTTAACATTACAGTTTCCAACAAAATCTTGGAACAGGCAGAACATTTTACTCTAGCATTTCAGATTGTTTATGATATAGATGACAGGGAATTGGAAAGACCTGAAACAAGTAAAAAATTAATACATACATTTTTGGAGCAAGTGAAAAGAGTTCTGGGTGGCATCAAATGTATCTATGAAGAAACTATTCACACATTAGAGCAGTATGTTCACAATTTGATGAGAGGAAGGGTCATGAGTGACAACAGAGACATTTTCAAATATCACAGTTTCTCCCTTGGTACCAGTGATGATGGTTTTGAAATCATAGGTACAGTTGAACAGGGAAGCTGTAGAAGCAGATGGGGGGATGAGAGAAGGGATGCAGCACAAGCGGCATCAGCCCCTTTGGCACAGGGAAGCCCAGATGAAAAAAAGAAAGCAGAGTTTTTTTTTCGCACATGTCAAGCAAGAGTATCCTCATTATAAGAAATGGAAAAATAAATTGATAAATATGGGAATATATGATAAAAAGCCAGAGAATAAAGAAACTGGAAAAGGAAGACAAAAGTAGAAGTCAGAGATTGATAGTATTGCAAATCAAACATTTTTCAGTAAGGCAAAGGGAAATTATAAACAACAACAATATGAAAATTAAGGAAATGCGTAACCCTTAGAATATATGGACATTTCTCCTTATACTCCAGACCACAAGAAGAGACAGCTGTGTCTCAGGAATTGTAATGTCCTGCATATGCTGCGGATGAGGATGATGATTCTCAGAAACAAGAACACAGTATTTGTGTCATTAGAGAAGTCCTCAGAAATATAGGAGAAGATGAAGATTCACAATAGGGTCTGCCCCCTGCCCAAATAGTTAATTTAGCATCTTTTAAGAGAGGGAATGATGGTCAGCCCTTGACTGATGTTTGGTTGGAGGGCATGCCATGGAAAAATGTCCTAATAGGCACAGGAGCAGTGGCTTCCATTACAAACAGAAGGTTAAGGATGGAGCTGAGAAAGAAAACTTTAAGTTCAGGTTTCAATGGTAGTGCATGTACTGTAGTAGACAGTGAGCCAGTAAAAATGTTATTTGATCATGATGGGGATTCCATAACAGGAACATTCTTAATGCTTCCTGTTGTGGGACCACCTTAATATGGGTGGATATTATGAACAAGTTGGGAATAGTAGTAGATTTCTCAAACTGCATTTTGTGGAAAATATAATATGAAAACAAAGTGGGTAGTTACTGTAAATATATGACAGTACAGTTATTTTAACAGAGAGTAAAGGAAATAAGGTAGATCCCCTATGAGATGAATAAAAATATATATGGGACACCATAGAGCAAGAATTGCAGACCCTATGGGCAAAATCAAAAATAGATTGTAGAAAATTAGAAGTACCAGTTATTGTAGGAAGCTCGAGGGGCTTCATCCCTTCTTTCCAAAAGCAGTATCCAATTTTGGCTGAAGCAGCAGCTGATAAGAAAAAAAATGCATTTTAGAATGGGAACAGGCAGGCATAATCCAAAAAGAACATAGTCCAACAAATTCATCAATCTGGCCAGTTAAAAAGTAAGACGGAAGTTACTGTTTGGTAATAGATCTCCAAAAGGTGAATCAATACACACAACTAAGAGCACATCTAATACCAGGAGTCTCAGAATTACCAGTTCAGATAAAACCAGAGAGTCAGTGGTTCACTGTGATAGACCTGGCAAATGGATTTTTTGCAGTACCACTTCAGAAAAAGGATTGGCCATGGTTTGCCTTTACCTTTGAAAATCAGCAACATGTTGTAAGTAGATTACCACAAGGTTTTCAAAATAGCCCTGTCCTGAATGGTGCAGTGGAACAGTGATAGTGTTATTGCATCACAGCAAGAGGTTCTCCAGTTTGATTCTCGACTGGGGTGTCTTCTGTGTGGAGTCTGCATGTCCTCCCTTCATTTGTGTGGGTTTCCTCTAGTTGCTCTGTTTTCCTCCCACGTTACAAAGACATGGGTCTGGAGCATTTCTCCTCAGGCCTCTACTGAAAACTGGCTTTGTTCCAAGTCATACTTTCCTGGTAAACAAATTTTAAATAAAAATAAAAAAAACATTTTTCATTAGATAGTGGGGACAGTCTTACAGGAAATGAGCAAGGATGACAGGGTTATACAATATAATGATGACATGCTTATTAATCAATCAGAGATGGTAGAACAACATATACAACAGTTGAACAAAAAGGTTGTAAATGAACTGCAGGAGGAGAGGTTTAAAGTAAACAATGACAAAATACAGTTCCTGTCACAAGAAGTTACATTTTTAGGTACTATTATCAGACCAACAGGGAGGACTCCTTGTAAAGAAAGGGTGTGAGGGATTCTGGAGCTGCCAAAACCTTTGACGGTTCCAGACTTGCACAAATTCATGGGAATCATGAACTACAACAGGGAATTTATAGAGGATTATGCAGCTGCTGCGGCTCCCCTCTATAAAATGCTGTCAGAACAGAAAGATGAAGTGACTGAAAAGTGGGGCCACATTGAAGGCACAAAAAATGTTAAAGTATAAGTTAGCACAGGCAACGGAGCTAAGAGTTTCCACCAATAAACTACCTTTTATTTTACAAGCAGCAGCAGCAGGAAAAGTGACACTTTCAGTAGTGCTGTTGCAATCATGGCCTCAGGGAATGTCTCCGAGAATGGAGAAATGGTTGAGACCAATTACCTTTTGCAGATGAGAAATGACTCTGGTAGAAAAAGGCTGTCATCCCTGCATTCAGCAGCTTTTAACCATTTATTGGGGAATAAAACAGGCAGAATTCTTGACAATGTTTTTGGGGGTCATAGTACAAACTCAGCATTAGACAATAAAAACAGTTAAGGAACAGATGAACAAAATCACTGAAGGGGTTAGTCAGGCTGTTTTTATTGAAATGGCTGGCTACAGTCAGTACAAGAGATGCACACATAAAGACAAGGGACAAGTATAACCTATCCAATTTTATTGGATATGAAGGAAAGCCACATGATTGCATGGCAAATCTGGAAAAGCCAGATAAGTCACCATTAAAGGCAAATCATGACCACCATATTCCAACTGTCTATATGGATGGTGTCTAATTCTGGAAGGACAGAAAATATTACACTAGTTTTGCAATAGTGATACTAAAAAAAACGTTGATAAACCAATTCTGCTCAAATTACCAGGATACATGTCAGCACAGAGGGCAGAATTGGAAGCTGTAAAGTAAGTTTTGCAGAATTTTCATCTGGTGAATAGTGACAGTGCCTATGTGGTAAATTAATTGAGACTACATATGGCAATGTGGTCCAGGAGGAGGTTCATTGATAGTACAGGAAAACCTTTAAAACATGCTCCCATCTTGTAGGATATATGGAAACTAATACAGAAGTATCAGATGCAGGGGCAATTTCATTAACAGTCAAATGAGATAGTGGAAAGAATGAACAGAACTTTAAAGGACACGCTAAAAGAGGTGTGCATTGAAAAATGAAATGATTGAGCAAAACATTTAATTACCATTCTGATGGGAATCAGATCAACCCTCAATAGTAAAATGGACATATTCCCATTCAAAGTCTTGACAGGCACAAAGATACACCTACAGTTCTGTTTTGATCCAGAGGTCTGAGCAAGAGGCCACTGTTGGAGGCAGCAAAGCATCTACAATGGATAAAAGACCTGCAAGAAATATGTCAAGGCATAGCCAGAGAGCAAGCATTTCATTTATGGAAAAAGGTTCCAATATTTCCAGAAGAAGAAAACATTCAAATTGAAGGTAAGGTCATAATAAAACATTTCAGTAAAACTGTTCCATGGGACAGTAACTGGCAAGGACCTTTTGAAGTAAAGGAAATAAATGGGCCTTCGGTCCTAAAAGTAGACAATGTAATAAAGCCTAAGAAACCCCTGATATGGACCAATGCAAAATAATAAAACAGGGAAAGCTGGGAAAGATAGATAAATGAGTTCTAATCTGTTTTTCAGATGCAGAATACAGGAAGATGGATAACAAAAAGACAGAAGAAATGTTTAAAAAACTGAGTTTTCTGGTTTTGATGTTAATAATATACATGCAAATGAGTGATGCATTTCCCGTGGGCAAAACAGATGTCAGCATGTATAAATAGACACCAGACTTTAATACTATCATAACAATGCAAAAAAATGTATGCAGCTTCTTTTAATAAGACAAATTGTTGGGTATGTGCAAGCATACCTACTGCAGGTGATAAGACGATCCTGTGTGGAACCATTATTGGGCAGTGAGGCAATAGAAGTTTTGATTAACTGCAGTAAGACTGCAGCCTAGATTTGAAAAAAAAAATACAATTAAGAGTGTATTCAACTAAAAATCGATCACTGTGTTTAAATCAAATAGGGAAAATTAAACTAGGCAGTAGTAATTGTAATTTAACTTTAAAAGAGTGTTCTGAAGATCAAATGCAACTTATACGCAATGTTTAAAAAATCATGGTACAGTGTATGGAAATCACAGTATAAATAATGTTCACTACTGTACAGGTTATAATGGATTGATGGAAAATTGCACTATAAGGTGGGAAGTTCTGTGGTACAGTTGTACAGAAGAAGAGGACACATGGTATTATGAAAGGAAGTCCACAGGAGATGATGCCGTGACAGGAGACTATATAAAGATATCTAAATTTAAAGATTGGTTCAACCCTTTTAAAACCAATATGATTATAATATGACCAAAACAAATACATTTTATTATGTTAGAGGAGGTGTACTATTTTGTTTGTGGGAGAAATGCAAACAAGTGCTACCACAGAATTGGACAGGGGCAGGTTATGTACTAACATTGATGAGGATCACTGAGACATTACCAAAAGGTCTAGTAAGAAATTATAGGAAGACTCGACATCAAAATTTAGCTTTCGAGGGATTAGATCTAGGGGGATGGAGTGACAAGAGGGGCAGGTATCTTCCCTTGATATGGAGCACCTAAAGCAATATGGGAATTAAGAAAAATAGCTAGACTGCTAGAAAGTCTGGCTAATGCCACTTATGGGGCAATAAGTGACATTATGGAAGAAATAATGGCAATGTGAACACTCGTGTTGAAGAATTAAATGGCACTTGATTTCATGCTTGCATCATGGGGGCGGTGGTATGTGCTATAGTGGGAGTTAAATCTTGTACATATATTCCAGATAAGTCAGAATCCATATGGGAACAATTAAATAAAATAGCCGAAGTATCTGTAATATCCAAAAAAACCTGGAACATTGACTGGAGTGCCTGGTTAAATGGATTGTTTTTTCTGGATGGTGGGGAATAATCATCACAGACTTAATATCACTTGTAGCAATTATTTTTTTCTTATGATAACGTGTGTGTGTGTGCATTAAAATATGTATCAATAAAGCTGTTAATCAGGTTTCTCTTGCAAATAATGTTAACTAGTGATGACAGTCACATAAAGAATGAAGCAATGCTTTGAATACTTTTGTTGTAAAAATTCAAGTTTTTGATTTTTAAAATGAAAAATGGGGAATTAATAGATATTATATAAACATAAAAATGTCTTCCCTCACAGTAACAATGTGATATTCTTAGAAATAGTATGTGCTGCTATATAGTGTATATATATTTCTTGTGTTGTTAGTTTTTTGAATGTTCCCTTTTTGTATGTACTGTTCGTTTTGTGTGTTTGATTGGATGTATTGCTGTTAATATCTCAAAATTCAAATAAAGAGATTTGGGAAAAAAAAAATAGTATGTGCTACAAAGCCTGCAAAGCATGCAAAAAGAAATATCTAGCAAAAAAATGTGACCTGCCTAGAAAAATGTGTTCACATGAGAGCAAAGATATGCTTCAGGCTTAGAAAATATTGGTAACAGATGGCTATGATAATAGAGGTTTGCTGAAATAGCAGGAGAAGCTAAACACATACAAAAAGACTCAATTGTCAGTACTTATCTAACAAAGAGAAAGAGTTGGATGGCGCAGTGTTACAGGAGTTTGTATTGTTGCCTCACTGCAAGAGGTTGTCTAGTCCAATTCTCTTCTGGGTGCCTTCTGTGTGGAGTCTGCATGTCCTCCCTGCATTCATGTAGGTTTCTTCTGGGTGATCCTGTTACCTCCCAAGTTACGAAGACGTGTCTGGACCATTTCTCCCTTGGCCTCCGCTAAAAATTTGCTCATTCCAAGTCGGACTTTCCCAGTAAACAAATGTTAAATAAAAATAAATAAACAGAGCAAAAATATAAATGTTTATCATGTCACAATGCCCACAACATCAGAAACTGATAAGGAAACAGAAAATTGGTGATGCCCACAACAGTCTCAACTTGTGTGGTCCACAATAAAGCCACAGATATGCCAAGAATGTTTCAGAAGGATTTATCAAAAGAAACCATCCATAAACATATACTGTATAAAAACAACTGTTTAACTGGACACCTGACCATGATCTGAGAGACATGTGAGGAAGTGCAGTAAATCAGTCAGTAATCCATATTACAAAGAAAATGTTTATATCTCGACGGTAGTGTTTGGCTGGTTGTATTAATAAATATCATATTAAGTACAGATACAGTTGTACAGTGTCATCGTCTGTTGTTTGCTATATTAACTATATTAATATATATATATATAGCCCGTGACTCTGGCCAAATGGTTTCTACCCTACTACTCGACCTCTCTAAGGCCTTCGACACTATCTCACACAGCCTACTTTTAACTAAACTCTCAAAACTCAACCTATCTTCCTCTGCATTAAACTGGTTCTCCAGTTACTTATCTAACAGATATCAGGCTGTAAAATGGAAAAAGGCCACCTCCTCATTTCTTCATAACCTCACCGGAGTTCCCCAAGGATCCATACTGGGTCCCCTTCTCTTTAATATATTTACAAATGATTTCCACACTGCTATCCCATTCTCAAACATCATCCAATATGCAGATGACTCAACAATTATCTCTTCGGCCACAGTCCTCTCCACACTCCTAAAGATTACTCAAGATGCCTTCACAATCATGGAGCAATGGATGAAAAGTAATCACCTAGCACTCAATGCCTCCAAAACCAAATTAATGTTATTCTCCCCCCTCTAAAGTATCTTCCATCAATATGAACACATTCTCTATTACTAGTCAAAACAACTCACCTCTGGAACTAGTGTCAGAGACTAAGCTACTTGGGGTCCAAATTGATAACCAGCTCAAATTTAACTCCCACCTACAACGTAATATCAAAAAACCCCATCAAAAACTAGGCATGCTCTACCGACAAAACCATTACCTTACACCTGCCACTAAGATTACTCTTGCTACCTCCTTTCTTATCCCCTCCCTTCTCTATGGAGCTCCACTCCTATGTAATCTACAATCATCTCTAAAAAAACAACTTTCCTCTTGCTTCAACAAAATCACTAAATTCGCTACCAGCCACAAGTCCTACACCCACCACTGTTCCTCTCTCCAAAAACTACAATGGTTAGAACTACCAAATCACCTAACCTACATTCAACTAAGTCTTGCACATAAGCTTATTTTTAACCCCTCCCTATGCCCCTCCCTTTCTACTACCTTTAAAATGCACCTACCAGATAGAATATTAAGGACCAACAACCAAAATCTACTAGAAGTCCATAAACCAAATCGTCCCCCAGGTAAAAGTCTTCTATCCTACGGCCTTGCATGCCTCTGGAACTCCCTACCATCATCCATTCGCACAACCTGTAACCATTTCATTTTCAAAAAAAACTCTTCATTCTCATCTAGTATCCCAGTGGGAATGCTCTTGCTCCCACCCCACTTAACAAACACTAATAAAGTCCATCTTCCTCCTCACCAACAATTGTCCTATTTTCCCCCAACTCATACATTATTATTCTTATGGATCTTCCATAAATGCACTAGGCTGCACCTCTTCATTTGTATGCTTCTAATACATATAACTTCTCAATATCTTTGCAATACTCCACATGTTGCTTGTATCTTCTACAAGTTTCATCTCCAGTCCGTACTATTCCTAATGTTTCTTACACTAATGAAATTGTTGTCTGTTGTCTGTATCATCTGTAAGTTTCATCACAAGTCTGTATTACTCCTAATGTCTCATGTGCTATTTGAAATTGTAAAGTGAATCTCAATTCTTTATATCTGTAAGTTTTATCACAACCAACTCTGTACTACTCCTAATGATACATGTGCTATTTGAAATTGTTTAAGTGATTCTTAATTTTTGTTTATCTATCATTAATAAGCTATTGTAACCTAGATTGTTTGGAGCTTTTCTCCCCAGGACTCCATTGAAAACGGGTTCATTTTGGCCCAATGGACTATCCTGGTAAACCAACTGCAAATAAATAAATAAATAAATAAAATAAACACACACACACACACACACACACACACACACACACACACACACACACACACACACACACACACACACACACACACACACACATATATATATATATATATATATATATATATATATATATATACATATATATATATATATATATATATATATATATATATATATATATATATATATATATATATATATATATATATATATGGGTCTAGAACATTTCACCGAAAGCACATTTCACCTAAACACAAATGACTGAAAGCACAATTCACCTAAAACTCAATTCACTGAAACACATTTCACCTAAAGTTTGAGATGGCCTTGTCCCCACTGTAGTGTAACCCTGGAGTTAGTATATCCTCTAGATATCATGTCTGGAAATGAGTAATATATTGAAATTGCAAGTATCCATGTATATAGTTCAAAATATTTAACATATGTGGGGGGGCTACTTCCCCTCACCCCCCCTACTATGTATACTAACTCCAGGGTCGCACTACAGTGGGGACAAGGCCATCTATAACTTTAGGTGAAATGTGTTTCGGTGAATTGTGTTTTAGGTGAATTGAGCTTTCAGTGAAAAGTGCACACCAATTTGAGTTTAGGTGAAATGTGCTTTCGGTGAAATGTCGTTGACCCATACATATATATATATATATATATATATATATATATATATATATATATATATATATATATGTATATATATATATATATATATATATATATATATATATATATATATATATATATATATATATATATATATATATATATATATATATATATATATATATATATATATATATATATATCAGTGTACTTCAAAACAGTGAAATATCATAACACTGAAATTCAAAACACTGAGACCATAACATCAAAAACACAAAACACTGAAAATCCAAAACAATGAAAATTCAGAACACTGAAAGTGTGCATCATAACATTGAAAACTACAACCCACATGTTAATAACATCCCTACTCACTTTTTCCAGCACTTCTCAGAGCACTAACTTAACTTCCATGAAAGCAACCCATCCATATTTTACATTCTGTATGGTGATCATGTTACAGTGGTTAGGAAATTAACTTTTTTCCACTGTAGTCCGATCTAGGAGTTATTATATTTTATTTACAGGTGGTGTGGGCATGCAGGGGGGGCAGTGTGTTTCTTACTTTGCTGTTGTTATAGGTGGAGGGTATGTTATTTTCATACCTTTGTTCTTTTCTATGTTATGATGCACATTTTCAGTGTTCTGAGTTTTCGTTGTTTTGGGTTTTCAGTGTTTTGGGGTTTTGATGTTATGGTCTCAGGGTTTTGAATTTCAATGTCATGAGATTTCAATGTTTTGAAGTAGACCCATATATATATATATATATATATATATATATATATATATATATATATATATATATATATATATATATATATATATATAGATAGATATATATACACACACACACACATATATGCATATATAGTTTCTAACTTATTTGCTTCTGTAGTGTAGAGGTCACTTTCATTGTGTGGAAAAAGAAATTCTCTGTAGATATATCTTCCCAGTAACCTAGCAGATCCCCTACCAGTAATTTTTTCCCAGTAACAGACTTTTAGATACTTTGTCAGAATGTTTAGCATAGTGATTAATGAGGCATTCCAGTTTCTCTGGTTAATGATAGGCAGTAACTGCCATATCATGCTGCAGATAGAATAGCTCTTAGGATCATTGGTTATCAAGATGAGTCGTGAATCATATCACTTTGAAGGTTTTCATGGATCTCTGAGGAGTCTGCTGAGCAGTTAGCTAAAACCTGCCACCAACAAGCTACCTTTAAGTGTGATATCAGTTTCACAAAGCTTTTTAGATTGGCTACCAGATAATATAGTTCCAAGTTTGGTAGAGAAATGCCACCCCTTGCAGAAGAAACAGAGATTTGTTTCCAAGTTATTCTTAGTCTTTCACTGGCCTAAAATAATATACAATGCCACTGCTTGTGTTCTTTGCAACATATCAATGCACAAATGCTTCCACCTAATACAATCATTTTATGTCTTCCAAGTATATTATACTATACGTAACTACTATATATAAGTATATTATATTATATGTAACTACTATTATTATATATTATACTATACGTAACTACTGTCTGTGTTTAAATGTCAATAGAAATATAATTAGTATGTGTTTAACTGAAACTTAGTATAATGCAATGTAAGCAAATGGAACTTTTCTCCCCGGGCTTCTGCTCAAAATGGGTATTACCCAGTCAGACTTTCCCAGTAAATATTACTGATGTTACACAGAGGGATTCCTGAAGTGATGCACCTACTTGAACCCCTAGATATGTAATACTGCCCCGACTATTAAGAAAGGGAAAATTCACCACTGGGTTGCTTGGTGGGACATAATGTACTCTCACCACCTTAGTTTCTGAGGAATCTACTTTATACCCTGATAAATTGCCATAGTGATATAGTCCTTGGAAAACACGGGCCAAATCTTTCTCTAGGTCCATAAAAAATATTAGCAAATCATCTGCATATAGGGATAATTTGCAGGTAATCTTGCCAGATGTAAATCTGTTGATAGTGGAATGTCTTATTTGGGCAGTCAAGGGTTGTAAGCAAATAGCAAGAAGGAGGGAAGATAATGGACACCCCTGCCGTGTCTCATGTTTAATTAAAAATGGTGTGCTAAGGGATAAATTTAACTTAACATAACCGTAGTATTATTATATCGTTTTTGCAATAAATGAACAAATTTGACAGCAAATCCTCGATACTAAAGCAGGATCCCCCCCAAAAAAAACCATCTTACTTGGTTGAAATACTTTTCTGCATCTAAACTAGCCAGCAATAAGGATTGTAAGGTGGTAGCTACCCTGCCTATAATTAACATTGTCTTCATTAGACTGTCAAAGGTAGAACTCTGGTTAATAAAACCTGTTAGGCCAACATATATAATTCTTGGAAGGAGCCAGCCAGCCTAGCTACTAATAAGGTCATTAATAATTTACAGTCATGACTGAGTACTGAAAACTGTTGGTGTAAGGAGTGGACTGAGTTATCCTTTTCTGGTTTGGGAATTGCCACTAAAACTGCCTCTGAGCAAGATCTTTTGGCGGGGGGGTCAGAACTTGTACAGTAAAATAGCATTACCCAAACTAACAAACATCCTTAAAATGCCAGATCTTCCCCATTTATAAATCTGTAGACGGATCCTGTTTTATCCCAGGGTTTTACCTACTGAACATCTATTCAAAACACCTCTTACATCACAAGGTTAAAAAGGCGTAGCAAGAGTGTCTGCCTCCTCCTGTGGTAATTTGCACAAAGGTAGGTTATTAAAATAGTCTGTAAGTTCCACAGAAGAGGAAGCTCTTTCCCCTTTATCTGAGTACAAGAGATTATAACAGTCCCTAAAGGCTTTGGTTTTATTTCATTCTGGGCATTGACCACTTTCTGGAAATGTTATCATTTGCCTTTCCTGTTTTCTTAGTTTCTGAGCCAGAAATTAGTTACTTTTAAGGGAGAAATCATAATCTTTTCCCTTAAGGAAGAAGAGTGCTTGCTGTGTTTTATAAATAAACTGGCCTTAGAACTAGTCTCTTAAGTTTTTACCTGTATATCACTCCACACTATCCTTCTCACCCTGTCCCTTCAGGCCTTAAGAAGGTCTTGTTGTAATTTGCATATTCTATTCTATACGAGCTATTCCTTTTCACTTCTACCATAAAACTCCTTAAGTACCGTGCTAAATATTGCTTAGCCAGGTCCCAAGTACAGAGAGTTTTCCTCCATGTTCTTGAATGCTAGAAAATATTAAGACAACTATTCCTTTACCTCCTCAGCTTTGCATAAAAACAAATTCACTTTCCAATGTCTAGGCTGGCAAGCATTCGTCAGGTGAAGGATCAATGTAATAGGAGCATGGTCTGACAGAAAAATAGGAAAGGTAGTTAGTGTTTGACACAAATACGCATGCTCCTTAGTAATATAGAATTTGTCAATATGAGAAAAAGTTTGATATCGTGGGGAATAATATGAATAAGAGTCTTGCTTGCAAAGATTAAGAGCATAAACAGCTTTCACCCCCACATGTTCTGTAAATCTTTTCAGCTATGTACCTGCCGGTAGTGTATAAACTTTCCTTGGTCCTGTCTAAACATCTGAAAAAGTAGTTAAACGTTACAATCTTCCACTCAGATTACAAGACCCATTTCTTATCCCACTGATTGCCTAATTTAAGAGACTATATCTGATATTGGGTTTCTGTGGGGAGATACACATTAATTAAAGTGAATAGCTTTCCCCACTTAAACCCTTTAAGTACTAGAGATCGTCCCTGTTCATCCACAACACTATCTATGTATTGGAAGGGGATATCATCCCTAATAAGTGTAACAACTCCTCCCTTTCATGACAAAGGGCACCAAGGAAAAAAAGCAATTATTATAACGTCCTTTCCCCAAAGCCATATGATCCCTCTCTGTTAGGTGTGTCTCTTGCAGGCATATGAAGTGCGGTTTTAATGCACAGAGGAAATCGAACACCTTTTTCCGTCTTCTTTCCCTCATTATGATTCAGACCATTTACAGTCCAAGAACATATATCCACACGAGACATTTTTATGAAAGATTATCTTCTCCCTTTTATGAAAGTGATGGGCTTTGAGCTCTTAAAAAAGGAACCGTACTTTTTTTTTGCTAGATACTCTTATGTAAATACTTACCTAAATGCTTCTCGATAAACCCAGTATAATCATGCTCACTTGTTTGAGTTTTCTACAAGAAAACGTTTAGAATGCAACTTTAAAGTTAGTACCAAACAAAAAGAAATTAGAATTACATACAGATAGTAGTTTATACGCAAGTTTAAATTGTTTAAAGTCAAAAGCAGGGAGCAATTTCTACCACCCAATGAAGTAATATCTTTGCACTTCATATCTGCCAAACAATTTATCCAAGATCATATGATAACAAATATGGGAAGTCTTGAAAATGAATCCCATCACCCAGAAATATATAGGAATGCAGCTTTAGTAAATAATAGCCCAATCCTGATACAGCTGGCCATTTGACAATCTTTTATGAGTTCTCCCAGTAATTACAGATAACTGACTGATATAGGTAAATAAACATCCCAGCTTAAGTTTTCAACATAGAAATTCCAGCAGTAATTATGACATCATGTGCTGCTTTCTGCTTGTTCTGCATACATTTTAACCTAAAAATAAGAGTGTAATAGGTGCCTTTGCTGGTGTTGACTAGATATAGCTTCTGGACAAATTCCACATGTTCTTAAATAACAATATAACCCCCCTGACTGTTGAAATCTTTGAAAAGCATGCCTAGGAGACATAAAAGTGACTGAACCTCTTGCCAGATCAATTTTTAAAATGACAGCATATAAAAGGTTGAACTTCAGCCTCTGTAGTTCACAGTGTTTCACAGGTGGATAGAATTGTTCTCCACAGCAACACGTTTCTACAGAATAATCCTGCTGTAGATGGTCTTGATCCATCAAAATGGATTCACTTACACTTAGAGTGAGTCTTTTGAAATTGGGGGCATTATTTAACTTACATAGCACAACTAGTGATTGTTTCTGTTTATTCACCCACACTATCAAATATTGTTTCATATAAAAATAAAAAAGTAATGTCAGTAGTTATCATACTAATTTATTATTTGGGGCTTCAATATATTAACCATGTAAATCCAAGTGATTATTCTCCAAAATCATGTAAAGCATTAGAATACAACTGGTTTTATGGGGGAGTAGGGTGCAACCCCACACACCACGTATCCTCTCCGCCAGTGTCTGTAAATATTACCTCTAAGATCCCACAGACTCAGAGAAAAGTAAAAAAAAAAAAAACAATATGCTCCTATTTTCTTAATTTCCAAGTTGCATGACTTCATGTTAAAGTATAACACCTGTGACAAAACTGGCTCTGACTTACTGAGAAGCTGACAGCATCAGAAAATAATCTTGCAAAAGTGATACTGTAAGAATCATCAAAAGGGCAGATGATAAACAGTACTGCTTATAGGTTCATAGGTTGGTACTAGGCTATCAGCCCTAGGGCCTATACAAGCCTAGCCATAACAATTCCCTGGCTATTTGTTCCCACACTATTTACTTCCCTGGACCCCTGTCTAGCAGGGTGACTGACATGATCCCCGGGGTGAATTTCCTTTCTCCCATCCAATCGTCAAGGTTCCTTCTGAAGAGGACCAAAGAGGCACTCTGCTTGACATGTATGGGCAATCTATTCCAGAGTCTGGGGAGTCTCTGGGTCAGGAACCTATCCCTCCAGCATGTTTTGTTTATTGTGATGACAAGGTTTAGATCCCTGGAGCACGTGGTTCTGACGGATTGGGATTTCTTTAAGTGTAGCATGTCCAATAGCTCTGGGTTTGACATGGCCTTGTATGTTAAGCAAAGATCGTCTCTGAGTAGATGATATGCGACAGAGTATAGCTGGAGTTTTTTAAGGCGGTCAGCGTAGGGCATCTGCTTTAGGCCTGTGATTCTTTTAGTGAGGTATTTCTGTGGCCTTTCCAGTTGTTGCAGATGTCTTGAAAGGTACATACCAAACGGGGCATTGTATTCTATAATGGGTCTAATGAGGGATGAGTACAGTGGGACAATAACTTCCTTTTTTCTGGATGAAAAGCCCCTAGTGATGAGGTGTGCCACATAGAAGGATTTCCGGACTGTTGTGACGATGTGGTTATCGAAAGTGAGACCACTGTCCACCTGCGTCCTTAAGTCTCTTATCAAACTTTCAGTGTTTAGTGTACTGCCACCTATATGGTAATTCACGGATACATGTTTTTTCCCAAAGGGGATAACTATACATTTCTTGGCATTGAGCTTGAGCCCATGGCTCTGGCACCAAGCATCTGTTTCTGTAAGGCCCTTTTGTAGAGTATCCACATCATTTGGGGATTCAATAATGGCTCTCAGTTTGCAGTCATCCGCAAACTTTGTTATCCTGAGTCCCTTAGTGTTGGCCTGTACTTCAGAGAAGTAGATGTCAAACAAGAGCGGTCCTAGGACTGAACCCTGAGGTACTCCACTTGTCACTTGTCTGGAGCTGGATTTGGAGTCGGCTACTTTTACAGTGTGGGTTCTATCAGTAAGCCAATTAGCAACCCATTGGGTGACGTAGGGATTAATGCCCAGCTTAGTAAGTTTATCTATGATTCCAGAGTGGAGGATGGTGTCAAAGGCCTTGACAAGGTCTAGATAGGCTGTGTGGACCACCTTACCCTTGCCCATGGCTCTGGAGACTAATTTGAAGAAGCCAGTCAAGTTCAGGAGACAAGATCGGCCCTTCATGAACCCAAACTGGGTGGGGTCCAGTGTTTGAAGGTTACCAATGTCTTTGTTTATAAGTTCCATGATAATACGCTCCATGGCCTTGCAGATAAGGCTTTTCAGACCGATGGGACGGTAGTTTCCGGGATCCAAGGTGGATCCCCCCTTGTGGAGTGGGATAACTGTAGCTGTGCACCACTCAGTGCTCCAACTCCTACTGGCCTTCTGCTAAGTCTAATAGTAGGTCTGTCAAACCTTTTAATAAAACAACGACCCATAGTTAACACATGTCTTGAAAGCATCTCAGAATTCTGTATTTTTCACCCTTCCACTGTGACTGGAGGAAAGCAAATGCACCAGGGATCAGAATCACTGAACTGCATTTGCCAAACAAAATTTGCTGAAAAATACTTTGAGTGTTTTTTGCAGGGGGAAACTTCTGCACCCACTGATGTGGGGGTAAGCCACCCACACCCTCCAAACATACATATGCCATCTCCAGAGTGGCATCAACTCAAAGAAGGGGGCAATTCCCAATAAAAGAACATCACTGCCAGCACAACTCGATAACAATGTTTCCCTATGGGAGAACTCTCAATGCCCGCAATTTGAACCTTGCATAATTAAATCTTGAGGGCTCAGTCTTCATCCACCCATATGGCGATGATGTTTGTCATGCAGCTTTTTTAGGATATCTTCCATTTATTTGATGGAACTCAATAACATTTAATTTTTATACCAGTTCTGTATGTAGACTCTAAACATCACTGAAAATACCATATTTTTTTCTAAATTTAAGCTGTTCACGTGGCTTTCGTCCATAATGGAATAAATTACTGTTACTGTACAAATGTCTACCACATAAACCTTTATTAGGTGAATAATTATGTGTGCTGTCTGCATTACTTAATCATCTTCAGTCTGAATTGGCAGGTACTACTACAGTTTTGCAAACTTGTCAGTGGAGTGATCAGAATAAGCAAATGCCAATCCGCTGCATTAATTTCACTGAAACACCTTTGATCAATAGGATATTTTTTTACTTTTCATCACTGTTTGTCAGCCTCAGTGTAGTTATATATAAATTTGATATGTTTGCAGGGTGTCTTCTCCTCACATAGGAGTTACATGTTGCTTGGCCATGGGGAAAACTCTTGATCTGAATTTACGGAAAGCTGTTTCTGTAAATTTAATTTGGAGGATAAGCATGTAACTACAGTGCTGCTGATCTGCTGACAAAAGTTTGCAACTTGTTCCGAATCAATCAGCAAGTCATAGGTAGTTATTAGGTATGCAGTCCAGAAGAAATCTAAGGAGACTATTAAATTTCCCCAGAAATTAGCCTGGTTAAATTACTTGCTCATAGTCACACTGTAGGTTAAGGGAATGGAGGAGAAGGGAATCAGAGCATGAACTACAGGAAGCAACACATTAAAAACTTACAGACTTAGCCCTGTGAGCTATCTGCCAGTAGGTGTCTGGCTTTCTGATACCAACATTACTACTGGTGCCACTACCTGCAAGTAGCACAGATGCAAGGCTAGGATTTGCACAGCAATTTTGAGCAGATTCTAGATTTTTTTCTGCAGGGAAAAGCCCGACAACCACATGTATGGAGTTATTCTTTGTAATGCCCTGTGTTTTTTTTTTTGCTATTCTTACTGAGGAACACTGTAATGTAAGGGAAGAAGAATCCTAATAAATTTGACCTTCAGCCAAGGTTATTAAAATCCACTGTGCATGTGTGTGTGTGTGTGTGTGTGTCTGTGTGTGTGTGTGTGTGTGTGTGTGTGTGTGTGTGTGTGTGTGTGTGTGTGTGTGTGTGTGTGTGTGTGTGTGTGTGTGTGTGTGTGTGTGTCATTTCTAGTTAAGTGACTTGATGACAGGTTATTAAGAGCTTACAGCCTCAATCCTCCACATGAACTGCCAGATCATCATTAGCTTTATTTTTGGGTAAATCAGTCATTAGAGTTTCATAACTCTTGTTGTTCAGAAAATGTATGACCTTGAAACACCTGCTTAGTTCTGTTAATATTTTATATAAATTAGAGTTTCTGGCACTTAAGGCTCTGAGCTATTAATGAAATGCTTCCTATAGTCAAACATGCAGGGTTTGAATCTTTCTACCTCTATTTGTATACACTGTAACTATGAGTAAGTCAATCAGACAGCACTTCTGAGTCACACATGAGAAAAGACATGTACTTTCTCAAGTGGGTTCACGTAGTCAATATAGTGGTAAAAGTATTTAAAATCTGTCTATTTTGGGGGCTTCTCCTCATTACTTTTGGCTTTTTGTCCAGAATTCTTGAGAAAAAAAAGAGAATTATTTTGTCTGTTATTTGTAACATTTGGCGCTTTCAGGCAAATTGTGGATTACAGTCTTTAAATAATGTTAGGTATGTGACTTTCAAATATTTTGGATTTTACATCCTTTAGAAATTGCTTACTATTACAATATTCTACATTATATATATATATATATATATATATATATATATATATATATATATATATTATATATATATATATATATATATATATATATATATATATATATATATATATATATATGTATATATATATATATATATATATATATATATATATATATATATATATATATATGAGAGAGAAACGTAAAATATGTTCCACATTGTTCAGTCTTTGTCTTTGATTCCTAAGCTAAGATGTTTGGAGGGTATGGGGATTTATGCTCTGGAATGCAATGTAGGGTTCTCAGAGCAGTGAGATAAATTCTGCCTTTATTTATGTATGTGTTCATTTATTTTATCACAAGCAAACATGTGAATGTGCTGTCTTTTTTTTTCTAAAATCTCTTTATTTAAATTTTCAGATATTAACAACGATAAATCCAATCAAACACACAAAACAAACAGTACATACAAAAAGAAAACTTTCAAAAAACTAATAACACAAGAAATATATATACACTATATACAATGGAAGTCACTACATCATCAAACAGAGCATAAAAGGTTTTTAACATCACTTAAGAAAGTGAGGGATAGTATAAGGGACATATTTTATGAAGATAAATATAGAAATTCAACCACTTATACTTAATGTAATTAGGGAATACAATTAGATACATAAAGAGGAAAAAGGGAAATAAGAGAAAAAAAAAAGAAAAAAACAAAACAAAAAAAACCCTAAAAACTGGTTATAATGCAGTTATTGCATAATATAAATCTTTCTTTGTTAAGAATTACATTTAGTAAGTAACCCCAATATTTCTGATAATAGTGTTTCTTTTTTGTTTTTGTATAAACTAGTTTGCAAGATGAGATATATTTAATAGCAAGGTTGCTAAAACCTTCCCATGTAATTGGAGAAGTGACATTCCAAATTTGAAATATATGAATATGAAATTTAATAAGGTCACACATCGTGATAAGGACATGTTTTTTAATTTTTGGAAGTCAAGTCATGTTTTATATGCAATATAGCTGTCTCCCATGACAGGGTTGATTTTTCATATCCCATCTTCTCTAACCTAGCTCTTAAAGAGCACCATAGGTTGTGTACCTTGCTACATTTCCACATGACATGGAGAATATCTGCAGTTTGGTTTGGGCAGTGAGGACATATAGGCGAGAAGTTGGAATTTAACTTATTTAGTTTTGATGGGGTATAGTTTACATTATCATAATTTGTGTATATAGCAGCTTCTTAAAAGGAATGAATTTTATTGTATTCTCAATGGCCAGTCTCTTATTTTCATCTGTCAGAGATTGTTTTTTTTTCTTGCCAATAGTTTGAAAATAATATAGAATTCCAGTGTTTTATGTTTGTTACAAGTTTATATGTCCTAGAAATTGTTTTCCCTTTCATCTTGAGGTTTTCTAGTATTAGTTTTACTAAGTTAATATCCTGCAAGTCGACTTGTGTTTGTGAGAATTTAGCATTTATGAGATAATGGATTTGGGTAAGAATAACAGTATATTTCTTAGTAAGATTTAGTTCTACCCCGGGATTCATGAAGCTTGCGCCAGGCGCAGGCGTAGCGTAGGTGGTATAACACCAAATATGGCCACCGAGCAATTCAGGTACAATCCAATTCCACGTGCACTACCAGCATATGCCAGATCTGCGCAGCTCCCAGCGTAGGTATGCAAATCACCCCAAGTGCAGTACTGCAGCATGCAAATGAAGGTACATAGCGATTCATGAAGTGGCGTAGGCGTAAGCGTAAGCCTACAGAAATGTAAACCAAAAAAAATGGTTTACATGTTGACAAACAGAACATTGGAGCCTTGGAAGCAGACCAGACTCATATAGTACAAAGTTAACATATGCCAATGGCTAAATATACAGCCAATGGCATAAGAAAAGATGCACAACACATAAAAAATAACATTTAATGTCATGGCCACAGTAAGGCAAAGTACAACCGTAGGGCATGTGTGCGCAAATGGGAACACAAAGAAAATATATACAAATGTTATAAAATAGCAATGTAATACAAATCATGATTTCACCATAATAGTCAATGGTATGCATGGTACACCACAACCAAGCTGCAAGGGTTGCTAAGGGCCTGTGACAGTGTTTGGCGCGGTAACTATGAATTAGTAGTCAATGCCATGCAAATGAGACAAGTAACAGTGAATCGCAAATGTCCCGGCGGCCTAAGGATGTACAATACGGTGCAGCACTACAACACCAAGGAGTGGTCTGGAGGAATACATGACATCAGCAGTGGGGTGTGCCACTGCAGCTGTAAGCACATTGGAGCAATGCAAATCCAGGCTGCCTGTTGCTAAGCAAAGTCGCAGGACAGGGGTGTGGATGTAGGTATAGTTTTGCTCAGCTGAGAGCACACATGGTGCCCGAAAGCGCATGTGTACGTGGATGAAAACATGCCCGAAACCCAGTAAGCGGACTCACGCGCGCACACCACAGCCCAAAAAGGAAGTTTAGGGGAAGACAATAAGGAAATGCTACAGTAGGGTAATTGGAGTACAACTGAGCTTTTAACACCTATTAACTCACAGTGGGCAATTGACACCAGCTAACAAGGCTGCTAGCAGCAACCTGCAGAACAGGATAGGGGAGGTGTCAGATTGCAAAGAAAAGAGAACTTTAACCACCGAGCAAAGCAAACCTGCAGTAGATTGGCAATAGAACACATTTTGCAAGACAGTCCTGGTTCGGGAAAGTACAAAACAAGAAATCAGGCTGCTGGATGCATGCCAGACAATGGGAGGGGAATCGTTAAGAAAAGTGGAGGCAAGGGCAAGAGGTAATCCACGGCAGTTAAATGTAATTCAACACCAAAGGCACCACAATAGCAGTACCTGTGGTAAAACACAAGATACCCTGCAGCTCCAAATGTACATACACACCTTATGATATCATCAGTGTTCAAAGCACAATAGTATAAAGTGTGAAGGTACCTCACACACACTTGTGTATTCCCAAACATGGCACCATTGGTGTAAACAGACAGGGAACTTTTATAATGTACTTGTTGGGAGCTGCCATAGCTGTGATTCATCAGCATGTGTTGGAGACTGAAGGTGTTGTGGAGGACAATGCTGACAACCACCTCAGGCCCCAGAAAAGGAGAAGAGTGTTCAGACCAAGGGTAACCTACCAGGGGCTACATGATCTGGAGATAGTAGAGCGTTACGTGGTGGACAGGGACATCATACAGCAAATAGTTGAGCTGTGCTGGCCACGCCTGAGAGCCAGAAACAACAGAGGGGAACCCATCCCAGTGGACATGAAGGTATGTGTAAGCCTTAGAATACTAGCCACAGGTACCTTTCAAAGGCCAAGTGGAGATATCATGGGGATCTCACAGGCATCAGCATCCAGGGTACTCCACCAGTTCCTGGATGCCATGTTACCACATACCATTGAGCATATATACATCCCCCGAACTCAGGAGGAGTTGGCCAGCAATATGCATCTCTTCCACCATGTGGCACACTACCCGGAGGTACTGGGTGCAATAGACTGCATGCACATACAGATCAAGTCACCACCCGGAGACCATGGTAGGTGCTACATAAACTACAAGGGATACCACTCCATCAATTGCCAGGTCATGTGTAATGCCCAGGGCATTATCACGGATGTGTGTGCTGGCAGCCCTGGAAGCTACCATGACTCCCACATCTGGCATGTCTCACAGCTGTATCAGGTATTTGTCAGGGGGGACATCCCATATGGCCACCTTGTGGGGGATGCTGGCAATGCACTGGAGCCGTGGATGATGACTCCCATCAGAAATGCACACACACTCATGCAAGAACGCCATAATCAGGCACACGCACAAACCAGAATCATCATAGAGTGTGTGTTTGGGATGCTGAAATCATGGTTCTGTTGCTTGGACATATCTGGTGGAGCCTTGCAGTACTGTCCAGGCACGTGTGCCCACATCTTCAGAGTATGTGCCATGCTACATAATATGATCCTGCGGAAACAGCTGCAGCAGAGACATAATGGTGAAGGCCCTCACAGCCCACTGCAATTGCCAAGGCCATCACAGGCACAGAGGGATTCAGACCATGAACAACCTGTGCCAGCCCCAGTAGGCAGATGGAGGCGTGCCCAATATGCCCACACCTTGGCAAAGATGGAACGTATAGCACATACACTGACAGTGTAGGCCCCTACGGACTGACACACTTCTCCACCTGCACACACAATAAAATAGATGGCACACACACACACGACCACCTACAAATTGTAATGTATAGGTAGCCTACTGTGTGAATCTTGCATAGGCAGCCCTCAACTATTGCACACACAACAGCTATTGGAACAAGGAAAGTCAACACCTGAACAGTAAACGAAGCTAACAGCATATGTTGATACTGTATGTATAGGTTCCTAGGTACGTCAGTAGGTACATGCCCAATTGTCAGAGGCCATTCAGCATCCTAGGCAAAATGTGTCTGCTATCGCCACCCCATCGATCAACCAACTGTCCCTCTGTGGAGCAGAGCCAGTTGTGGGATCCACATGTGTAACCACTGTTCCCCACCTACTCTGTATGGATTCCCCGGTGTGTTAAGAGGGCCTCCTTATAATGTAATTAGGGATGTAGTGCCAGAGCATGGGGAGTACCCATAACAGGTATCTGCCACCCCAGCATTCTCCAGTTATGGTTGTGTCAAGGTGTAGCACATTACAGTGTGTGGCTCACTCTGACATAGATTCCCAATGCAGGAGCACATCCATAAAACATCACTTGGACATACATGAAGTGGTATCATCCATATGTAAACTAACTGAGTTACACATTTGACTGCAGTATGGAGGAACAGCCGTAGTTCAGTCCACACACAAAACACCATTAACACCTGTACAAACACCAGATGACCAAGTGATAAAGCCACTGACTGTGTCATGTATGTACCCGGTTCCACGTCTTGCAAGGTCCGTTATGTAATCCCGATGGCACGAATAATGGATGTTGGATGTAGGTCATTAGAGCACGTGTAAGCACATGTTTTTTCCATCTTTTAATGCTAAATATTAATATTAATATTAGAAGTATCAACAATAAAATACCTGAACTCCAGGCCACAATAGCACACTACTCCCCAGACATAGTTGCTTTAACAGAAACCTGGCTAAATAAAAACATAGCTAACTCAGAAGTTCTCCCTACCGGCTACAGTATCATTAGACAAGACAGACCACTTCGTAAAGGGGGTGGAACTGCCTTACTCTACAAGTCCAACTTAACTGTCCGTCAATTACCAAACTCCTACCCCTCCCCCAATAATTGGGACAAACTTATCTCACAACTTCAACTTCACCCTAAAAAGGTCATCACCATAATTGTGATCTATATTCCACCTGGTAATACACCTGCTAGCCTTGAAGACTTCTTATCCTGGTGTTCTTCCACATACTCACAAGAAACCCTTATTCTGGGGGACTTCAACCTAGATTGGTTCACCTGTATATCAGAACCACCAAGTAATCTAATAAATCTCCATGGCTACCAGCAGCTAGTCCAAATTCCAACTAGGTGTGATAAAAAATCTAAAAGGGAATCCATCCTTGACTGGGTCCTTACTAGCAACCCCACATTGTACCCTCACACAGGCAGTCTCCCAGACACCTTAAGTGACCACAACATAATATACTTTATACGTAGTAGAACAAGCATATGCAAAACCACTAACTATATATCCACTAGAAACACAAAAAAATTATCTCCTGAGGTCCTCCACACTTTACTGTGTAACTGTGACTGGACCCCCCTAAAAACCCTCCCACTTGACCAGGCTGTAGCATATTTCAACAAAACATTTCTACAACACCTAGACACTGTCGCTCCATTGCGCAAAATCAAGGTTAGAACCTCTACAAACCCATGGCTCAGTAAAGAAACCAAACAAATCCTCAAGTCCAGAGACACTGCCTGGCGTTACTATCAAAAATCCAAAGAAACACAAAGCCTAACTAAGTACCAAGAACTGCGCAACCATGCAAAAATGCATTAGGCTGGACAAAAATCCTACTACACAACATTACAAACTAAATACCAACACAACCCACAAAAATTTTGGCAAAATGTAAACCAGCTACTAAAATCCACCCAAAAGGCTACCCCAAACCAACCACCCCTGACACTAAAGTTCCCATCGAAACACAATTCATCTCCCACTTTGTGAACTGAATTCTATCCTTAGTATCACAGGACAGTTCCTTCCTCACTATCCCCAACACAATTAACTCTAATACTAGCTTTACCCTCAAAACAGTTTCCACCACTTCAATCAAAGCATGCTCTCCAAACTAAAACCTCATCAACAGCAGCCGACCTACTCCCCAGCTGTTTCTTGAAACTTACAGCAGATGCTATTGCTATCCCAGTCTCCACTCTCATAAACAGATCAATTGTTGAAAACTATGTGCCCAAACTCTGGAAAATATCCTATGTTACACCCATACATAAAGGCGGGACCTCCACTGAACTTAATAACTACAGACCCATTGCTTTACTCTCCCCTGGCCAAAATCCTAGAAAAATGCATCCATACCCAGATGCTAAACTATCTCCTAGACTGCAACATCCTGTCACCTACTCAGCATGGTTTCAGACCTGCCCATAGTACCACTACAGCTCTCCTCTGCTTCACAGACACAGTAAACCGTCTCAAAAATGAAGGCCTGCAAGTGTCAACTCTTTTTGGATATGTCCAAAGCATTTGACACAGTCTCGCACCAAATCCTGCTAAACAAACTAAACCAATATCATCTATCTAATTCCACTCTTACCTGGTTCCAAAGCTACTTAACTGACAGGTACCAAGCTGTGAAATGGGAAAATTCTCTCTCCTCAGCTGCCCATAACTATAGGAGTCCCACAGGGTTCTATCTTAGGACCACTACTATTCACAGTCTTCACAAATGACCTCCACACCTCCACACAGCATGCATCTATAATTCAGTATGCAGATGACACTACCTTAATCTGTGCTGCACAAAACATTCCCACCCTCCTGCAAACAACTCAACTAGCATTCTCTGACGTTGAAAACTACCTTACCAAAGCCCAACTTATCCTCAATCCAAAGAAAACTCAGCTTATGGTTATAACCAGTTCTAACAAAAACACTAACAGTCAATTCACTATCTACTCCACAAATGCTACTCCAATTGCTCCAGTGGCACAGGCTAAGCTATTGGGAATAACCATAGACTCCCACCTAAAATTTGATAGTCATCTGAACTTAACTATTAAAAAAGTACATGCCAAACTGGGGTCACTCTACTGTATCAAACCATTTCTTACCAACAACACAAGATCAGCCATTGCTCGCTCCCAACTTCTATCCACCCTACTCTATGCATCTCCCATTCTGACTAATCTCAACAAAACTGAACTAAGCAAAATGGAAGCTTGCTATAACAGAATTGCCCGTTTTGCTGCAAATTGCTCATATAGAACTCATCACTGTACTGCTTTGAGACAGCTCCACTGGCTTGAACTGCCCAACCCTCTAACCTACCATCAGCTCTGCCTCTGTCAATCTATCTATTACCTCCCCAATAAGCGTCCTGCCCTCAAAACCGTAGTACAACATCACTCAGCCAAAAGGCCTCTTAGATCATCAAGCAAACTACTACTAGAAGTCACCAACAGCTACAATAGCTTTGGAGATGCACTATATAGTAGTTCGGTGGCTAAAAAATGGAACTCTGTCCCTACTAGCATTCAAAACACATCATCCAAAGCCTCCTTTAAAGACCTCATCAGGCAACATCTCAAGCAAAGTTGGCAGTGCCATGATTGCTCCCCGGATAACATATGCATACTAAATCTAGAGCAATTGATAATAGTTTTTCAATCTTACTCACAAACACTGGCTAATCTACAATGTATGTACTGTACCTGTGTACTATGTATGTATTCTACCTACATTCCAAAGTTCAGCTGTACACCACAAATCTATTACTTACCTTTATTTTTAAAATTAATATCTTTTTTGATTGTTCTCTCCACTGTAACTATTTGTGCCGCATACCACTGTAAAAACATGTCTCTTGTAATTTGTGTGTATACTGATTGTCTGAATAACTAAATGTGTCTGTAATTTTTCTTTGTGGAGCTTTTCTCCCCGGGCCTCTGCTGAAAAAGGGCCTTTTCGGCTCAGTCAGACACCCCCGGTTAACAAATGTAAAATAAAATAAAATAAATAAAATAAAATAAATGTTAGTGGGTTTATGCGGCGGCAAGTGACGGTAAGCGTTGTTTAAACAGGACTACATGGATATGCGCAAAACAGGTCTAAGCTTTGCCGAATTCCACGCAGATCACGGTTGAAGATGTCCAAAACAGGTGAAACCAGCATTATTCACCCTTGTACTAACAGTGCCTGCTCTGAGAGGCAAAACAACCACTGGCAGGAGTAGAACACGCAACCATGTACACAATCACCTACCACTAAGCTACCTGAGATGTACCAACGGCAGGTGTGTATTGTGACAGGTTAAAACACAAAAGGGTGGAGTTCAGCAAACAGAATACACCGCCATGTACCCAACGAAAGGTGTGTACACTCTCTCTCCTTCTACCTGTCTATATATATATATATATATATATATATATATATATATATATATATATATAGATATATAGATATATATATATATATATATATATATATAAAATAGGGATAGAAAGGGTGATAGAGAGATGTATGTCGATATATATGGAAATACATATATCTGCAAATATATAGACAGGCTAACGACATGTACACAAACATGGAGGTACAAATGAATAGGATACTGCCAACTACTGAATGCTTTACATACTGACACGTGTAATCACGAGGCTTAAAGACCAAAAGACCACAGTACCGGAACAGTATAACCGCGAGTAATATTATCATGATGTTAAGGGACATTTAGTTATTGCTGCCGGTGCTGCAGTCCAGGTAGGTACTGTGTTTAAGTGTGGTTCCGATTGCTGTAGTGTGTGTAAGTGCGTGTTGAGAGTGCAATGTGTGTTTCTGTGGGACTGTAATGTGTGTGTGTGTGTGTGTGTGTGTGTATGTGTGTGTGTGTGTGTGTGTGTGTGTGTGTGTGTTTGCATCATGGGTCTGTTTGTGCTAACTCAGAGGTAGATTATTACAGTAGTTGTGGTCATAGCCAGCCTTAGGCATACGGTTACCACCTGTCCCACTTTGAGAGGGACAGTCCCTCTTTGGCCAGTTGTGCCCTGACAACAAATATTAAAAAGGGCAAATGTACCGAGATTGTAGGACATAATGATGTCCCATATATTAAGTAATAGTTGCATGAAATAGTTATTTCTGTCTCTCAAATACATAAATTGTACAAGAAACATAATAAGCAGCTAAAGTGCTACAAGAATAAGGTTTAATTTAGGGCAAAAGTAAGTTCTATCCTTTGTACTGACAGTGGGTTTGTGTCGGCCTCTAAACCCTGCAAATGTCCCAATATGGCCAATTGAAAAGGTGGCAACCCAAGCCAAAGAGTTTGAGTCACCAACACAACTGCAATGAGTGCAAATATTTGTGACAGAAATGCACGAGACAGCTTTCATGTAGCAACAGTTCAGTACATATCGATGTATTTCAGAGGGATTGAAGGATCAACATCACCTGCATGCTATATAGGAACCAATTAACAATGGTTTAATGAATAAGCCTGTAATAACCATAGTATTAGTCTACTAAATGACAGGTCTTCAATTAGGGAAGGGGCCCGCACACACATATGGAATATGTATAAATGCAGTCCCCACAAACCTTTATCTGCTATGTACACCCACCTACATCTCCCCCACACCCGAAACAATTGCAATACAGACTGTAATAACATCACAAACATCCACTCACTCAATTACATCTGCAGAAGTGCTAACATACCTTGTGAGAGACACACTTGTAATGGCGCCATGTGAAATCGTTGCTGTTGTACAATGGAACAGACGCCGATGTTACAGGTTTTTTTTGCAATAGTCTCGTATCAGACGGTTGAGATAACAGCTACACTCACATGTAGAACTATTTACTCTAGCCGTCACACACAATCCATGGAGGACATGAATTCAAAGTATCTGTGTCTCTCCATATAGCTGTTGCAATTCATCACAATACAATACATCCAGACCGTCTCCCTCAAAGGTAGGGCAAAAGGACAATGCCCAAGTGGAGTATTCAATTATACACCATTGTTGCCATGTAATTGGCCAGTGGAGTAGCTGCACAGCTGATGTGCATGTAATAATTTACTCCGGAACACCAACTGGTGGCAGGATACCACATGTTACAGGTATCCACGTATAAAACGATGGCTTGCCATACATTCAAACCGTATGCTCATACCATTGAATCATTTAAAGAGGAAAGGAGAAACACAGATATTATCGTATACTCGGACCACTAAGAAGGTATGTAGAACACTCAGTATGTTAGTGTATGTAGTGCTTGTTCTGTATTAATGAAAGTGTACACAATGCAGACAGTGGGAAAAGGTATTATGTAGTGATGTCTTGTTGAGCATAGTAACACTTGTAGAAATTGTGTGTACTGCTGTGGGCCACAAGGTAAACACCTCAGACACCACAAGGGATGCTACATAAGGGCTTTAAAAATAGCAATTCCACTCCAGCCGCTGTTGGTGGTAGGGTTTGTCCAACAAGTACGTGCCATAACAGGGGATAGTTTATGTTGATATACTGTAACAGTAGGCATATGTATGGGCGTATAATTAGAATAACATGCCTAAGGTGGTCCTGCTGTGCAATTATGCTTTGCATTATGGGATAAGGTTTCAAAAATGTGAAAAGTACAGTATTGTAGGTAGATAAGTCAAATATTTTACATAGCATGACTGGTATATTATGCAAACATAAGGTATGTGTATTGGACTGTACAATACACAATAACAGGATACATATGTCTTGTAGCCATCAGACAGTGTAACAGCATGATAGCTAATTGAAATGGAAGAACTACTCAATTATCCATGCACAAAGGACATGTAATAGCTTCACAGGTTCATAGTTAGGTACTATGCTGTCTGGCCAAATCTATTTGTAAGCCCTAATACAGTGTTTTCACTGGCAGCACCTCCCTAGGTTAGTGTCCTGTGCCTGTGAACAGCACAGCCATTTGTTTCTTGCACCTGTGTACAGTACAGCCACTGCAGTGATGCCTGGCGTACATGTTTGTTCCCCATCCACCCATCGAGCGATCTCATGAAGAGTGCAAGTGAGGGTCCCTGCCTGATGTACATAGGAATCATGTTCCAAAGCATGGTGAGTGTCCGTTTGAGGAATGTATCCCTCCAGCACGTGCTACTCATCGCTACATTTGGGTACATATCCCAGAGCATGTCGCTCTCAGTGGCTTTTGCTTATGTTGCTTATGTGGAGCATATCCATCAATATTGGTGTGGACATGGGCCTTGTATGTTCAGCAGAGGTCACCTCTGAGTATGTAGTATGCAAATGACTACAGTTGGGGTTTCAGTAGTTGTGCTGCATATGTCATCCTTTGGAGGTGAGTAATACTGTTGGTGTGTTAATGTTGTGGTATTTAAATCCATTGCTGTCCCGTAAGGTACACCCCAAAGGGGGTGTTGTACCCCTGAATGTGTTTCATAAGTCAGGAGTATAGAGGTACAATGGCAGCCTTTGTTCCAGCTACAAACCATTACAGATTAGGGTGGCCATGTAGAAGGATATCCATGCCCCTTTGGCAATAAGGTTATCAAAGGAGTGGGTGCTATCTACATGTGTACTAAGATCCCTTATAATGTCTTATGTATGTAGGGGACTACCACCTATGTGATAGTCACAGGGTGATTGTTGTAATCCAAAGGGGATGTCTATGCACCTTCTGCCATGCTGCTTGAGGCCATGTTACCGACACCAGGTGTCCACCACAGTGATATCCATATGGAGGGTGTGTATATTAGCTGGTGAATCAATCATGGCCCCTAGTTTGCAGTCGTCTGGAAATCTATTCAGGGAAAGTCTTTCTGTGCTAGCCTGCACCTCAGGGAAGCATATAACGAACATGAGGGTCCCTATGACCGAGGACTGGGGTATGCCAATTGTAACTGATGTACAGTAGGAACTGTGGTATGCTACTCTCACCGCGTGTGTCCTGTCCGTGAGCCACTTTGCATAATATCTCAAGACATATGGGTCGCTGTGCAGGTGGATGTGTATATTGACAATACCAGAATGGTGAATGGTGTTGAAAGCCAATGAGAGGACAAGGTAGGCTGTGTGGACCCCCTTATGATCATCTACTACCTTGGTAACTGTCACAAAGGACACCACCAGGTGTAGGAGCCATGGTGTGGCCCTAACAAATCCAACCTGGGTGATATCAAAGGTTTGGAGGCCAACAATGTCTCTGTGAATGACTTCCATGATGATGTTCTCAATAGCCTTGCAGAACAGTCTAGTCAGGCATATAGGGCAATAGTTCCTCTGGTCCATTGTGGCTCCACCTCTGTGGAGTGTGATAACTGTTGCTGTGTACCAGTCAGGGTCCACAATGCCTGATACAAGGCTATTAGTGAATCTGGTGCCCAAGTGGGGAGCCCTGTCGTTCTGAGGTTTGTGTAAATCGCAGCCTGGGATGTTGGATGGCCACATGGAGTGTGTGTTCCAGGCCTTAGAGAGAGCAGGTCTGAACTGTGTAGTTGTGACCGCAGGGACTCTGCATTGATCCTGTATAGATGTGGGCCCTTTAGGGTGTGAGAGGGGTGTAAAGTTAGCTGCCGGGTTGTTGCCAATATCAGTCGGTTCTGTAATGTTTCTGCCAACCATTGTATGTCAGAGCAGATGTGGGTATTGCCATCGAGAGTTGTGACATACCTCCATAACGCTTAGTGGTAGTCCTTTGAATGTGTCACAGTAATGTTTACGTTGCTAGTGTTGGAGGATATAAGAAGGGATCCCAGAATCCTGCTGAGGCTGACTAGGGAGCTACCCCACCCATGGGAGTGTACCCTACTTTGAAACTGTCTCCTTCTGTCGTGTAGTATGTCCATGGCAGTGGACCCCCAGAGGGGCGTCCGTTATGTGGTGGGTACTGTCATGGCTCTGTTTGGGAAACATGATCCATGCAGTCGTGTAAGTGCTAATGAAGTGTAGTTGGGAATGTTTCTGCATTTGTAACTATATTGTCCATCTGCACGGGTGTCATGGCATTTACTACTTCTGTCATACAAAGCGTGAAGTTGGCTTTGTAGAAATATTGTACTGTGTTTTCCATGAAGGATGTGGTGCCGGGATGTGGATAACAAGGGTGATTAGCATACATTTGGAACTGACCAATGAGGGGATACCCCAGGTGTGTAACACCAGTCACACATGTTGGTAATGTCCAGGTCTAGGATATTGTTGGCCTTGGTGGTGGTGTGTATAGGTTGATCCAGCCGAATGGAGTTTATTAACCCATGAAAGTGTTGGCCTAATGTGACGGTACATGAGTAGGTATCACAGTTAGGTGTGGGGTAGTGTCAGTGTCACATCAGTAGTTCCTGTTTGAACCCTACTTTCCAGTACACCAAGAAATGAGTGCCGCTAATCGTGGGGTATGGTGTGGAATCCATAGCAAGCTACAATTTGTATAGCAGTTCTGGCCACAGTTAGTTGCACTTGGATTGCCTCTGATGCATCGTGCTAAGCAACCAGCATGGAGGTGTGTACATCCCTGTGAAATATGGACACACCTCCACCGTGGGTGCTCCGGTCCTGGTTACATGACTGAAAGGTGTGGTCTGTGTAATAGCCTGTCAGTTCAGGAGTGCTCTCCGGAGTCTAGAAGCAGGTCACAGTCACTGCAGAAACATTGAAGTGGTCCATTATAAGGAGTGCCTCGGATGAGTGCATTTGAGATGAAGATGTCAAGCATTGAGTAACAATACCCTCAGGTTTTGCTTGCCTGTACCTGTTCTGGTGGTGAATATGTTTCTGAAATGTGTCTAAAACAGGCAGTATAGGAGCAGCAAGAGCCTGAGATGTTACCCATAATCCCAGGGCTGACAGGTGCAGGCCATCTGTGGCAAAGCATTGTGGTTTGTCGACCATGTCATTCAAAGCAGACAGATACTGGATACCCTTGGAATGACACAAGAAGCATAGGCAACTGTTGATGTGAATAATTCTGTTGTTCTACTGTGTCATCAGTCTGGACTAATGCAGAATGCTTCTCAGGGCTAGGGCGATACCTGCCTGGGCTACAAGATCGGAGAGCTATTGCATGTCCCTGTACATGTAGTCCAGGAAGTTACATCTCAGGACATTCACACTAACATGGAGAATGGCAGTCATATTGTACCTGTTGAGGAGTGACCTGAGTGCATAGGTCATGTTGTGGATCCTGTTACCCGACAGCCAGATGACAGTGACTATCTCCTTGTGTGGCCTGATGTGTGGGACATCAGTGTGACCGCCTATATAGTCACCTATGACTAGTGTGTTGGGTATGTTATAACACCCTATTGGCTGTAGTTGACGGGCACACATGAGTCTGTGAGCTATAAGTAATTGGTGTTGTGTTTGGTGATGGGGGCTGCCTCTGTTGCCTACATAGAGTAGTATGGAGAGGCTCCACAAATGTCGTACTCTTACTATGTGTGTCCTGTGGTGGTGGAGATCTACTGAGACTATGTGATGAGTGGGGTGTGCTGCAAATGTTTAACATCCCCACATGATTGTCAGGGTAAGTCTGGGATGGAGAGAGCATTACCTCCAGCATGGCTACATATGTGCATCTCCCACAGGCTGTAGTGTCAAATGTTAGGAGGTGAGCATTGACTGTGTACATGAGATGATTGCTATAGTGCCTCATGTTGCCCACATTCATCATATAGACAGGCAATAACACTGGTAATTGACATTTGGACATGCCTGTCTAGTGAACCATTACTCACAAGATATGTGAGGTAAGTGTGTACAACAGCTTTTGTATTGTAAGCATGCTGGAAATGTAAGGACAAACAGTGTTTACCTGTAGGAAATGAGTAGGATTGAGTGATATAGTAATTAGTAGCTCATGAAATGTGCACATGTTCTGAACAAGTGCTGAGCATGAATAAACAATACAGATAGGGTGCTGGATAATTTAAACTCACTGCCCCCCCCAATAGGTACACAATCACATATCCATGAACATGACAGAGCCCCTGTAACCATAACTATGATGGTACAAGGTACACTCCAGCTGCATGTGACCTGTTCAAATCCCTGGTCGTATAATACACATATGGCAAAACAGTTGGCTCTACACATGCACTGCCATGTAAAACATAGGTTCATGGCAGTCTGCAAAAATACGGAATGGATCACACTAACAGTTATCACAATCCACAAAGTGGAGGCGCCACTCATAATGGGAGGCACAGCACTATTACCCTGCTGAGTATGGTCTGAAAGCCTATTAACCTTAATCAACGTAGATGTTGTTAGCAGTACAGATGTAGATGACAGTACCGATGAATACACACTGCATAGCATACCTGTGACAGGTCAGAGGACATCATCACCCATACTGTGTTCCACCTAAACTCAGTATACTACATGTACCATCGTATGTCACAGGAGTTTTCTACCAGTGGCCTGTTCACAGAAGCAACACTACAAAAGGTGTCTGAGTGACATGTGCATAGCACACCAGTGGCAGCTACAGTAAAACAGGGTTAATGTTTTGTACTCCCCTGTCATTGTAGCCCATACCACACAGACAAATGGGTGGCATCTGCATATGTGAGAATGTGAATGGCCATGACCTAGGAGCAATAGCTGACTCAGTGTTGTGGACAACATACTGCATGGGCTTTGTGGGTGAGGTGTGTGACATATGTGCACAATCTGACAGCTGCTTATTGCATTGTCACTACTATGTTAATAACCCTGTACCCATTAACTACCACCTCGGCAGTGGTCAACATTATGGACACTGTGTGTAAAGGATAGTGCTATGCAGTTTACCTCCCTGAGCTAGTGACATCACCAGGCCTATTAGATAGTCATAAGAGGCAACCCAAATCATGACAGGGTGGCATCCATGAGCATGGAGATCATTGGACAGCCATACTCAGCACTCACATGACCAATATCGGATCACATATCACCTTTAAGGGGTATTGGTCATGCTTGGATGGGCATCATCAGCCTTCACAATCCTCATCTCCACTATGCAGTATGCTGCCTACCCTGCATAATGACATGTGCAACACTGTGATGTTGGACATGCTACACGTACATATCCTGATCTGAAAGACATACGTCATGGACAGCCACCGTCCTAGTACAAGGGTCGCCACATGCTGGACAGATCCCTGTGCCATACATGTGGCATACTCCTGTCATTCCATGCAATCCTGTCCAACAAAGCTTCACATGTCATCTCTCTCATACATGGTGCGATGAACGCATGGTAGATATATCAGTGACTGTCTGGATCAGTAATGTGGCACTGATTCACCTGTCGGCGAGAACATGGCTGTCGGATACAGCTAGAAAACCTGACATCCTATGCCCATGCATGGCCCAGGGCATACACACTACTACATGATCTTGGCCATACCGTACATGCTATAGTTGATAACCATCCCTGCGAATACCATCCGGCTAGCCATTGTCCCATGTGTATCACATGTACAACACCAGTGATACATGGCAGGATGTTGAACTGTTGTACAGTGCCATGTAGATGTATATGGCAAAACACATGCTTGTAAAGGTTTCCGTGCGCATGTCTTCATTGTCACTGCCCATGTCCGTGAAGGCAGTGTATGTGATGATATGTGACATATACACAGCATCAAGATCAACAGCATTACTGTGCACACATCCAGGCATGTGCTGATAGGTAAGAACACCAGTACAGGCAAACAGACATGCCCACATCAAGACAGCATTCACATGGAGTATGAGCAATGTAATGAGGTGACACACGTATATGGTGATAATATCCAATCCCCATCGGGTGTTACATGTGTGTGAAGCAAACATGTCAGTCATGTGAGTGTCATGATGATTTGCAAAGACAACTGTTTATAAGTACTAAATGTAATACACATGAATGTGCATCTGTATCTCTGTGCATCTCTGAAATGCTGTGACCTGTCTCCATCATTATGACTTATACAGATAATGCCTCGATCATGACTGCCGGCATATAGCCAATTGGAGGATGATGCCCTCATACCATACCTCCATGATAACTATGAGGTACTGTACAGCCATGTGCCACAGCATGCCCAGCAGCGTGATGACCTGTGGCCGGAACTTCGCAGGAGGGTCAATGATGTGGGTGGCCCTAACTGCACCTACCAGCAGGTGTGCAGACACTGCACGGACCTGATCCAACATGCAAAACAGTGTGCCAATGCAATTGCCAGGGAACAAGGTAGTACAGGTGGTGGGCCACCAACCCAGCCCCCACTTACACCTACCGAGGAGCTACTGGCCAGCCTGGGGACCTCATCAGAACAGCATCCACAAACTCTAGCTGTCATTGTGGAGGTCGGTGTCTCCCAACCACAGAGCCTGGAGTTGCCTGGTAAGTCACTACTGCACATATAAATATTATATCCCATTTAGTCGCATGTGTCACTGTACACTATGTAATGTAACATCATATGCAAGGTATGTTTACACACATGCCGCATACTATAGTATGCTACCCTGTGTATGCACACATGTGCATACTCCATAGTATATGCTATTGTACTGGAGAATGTGTTAACATGCAAAGTGCACCCTGTAGCTGTCATACAGTCATGGATAATGATCAAACTGCCGTGTCACCCTATACAGGTACCTCTGGCGTGCAGAGACAGCAGTCCATTGCAGGTGAGACAGTTATCAGTATCAGGCATGTGAATGCACAGATCTATTCACCATGTGGCCAGTTAACACATGTACACATAATGTATGGTCCAGTCACGATATACAGGTCGCAGCTTTCATCAATCACACTGGCTACCCATGTGCAATATATACAAACCAAATGAAACAACAACATGAAACCACAGTAACTGTCATTGCTAGATGTGTGGACAGCTGTCCATACAACGGTGGAGGTGTTGTTCAATGTAGGAATATGTACTATAATTCAGAACAACACATGTGGATTATGCAAACAGTACTACACAGTGAGCTGGGATATGGGCAGCCCACATGATTCACCATTGTGGAATGTGCCCCTGCAATGAGTGCAGACATTGTGATGTGCCAGCTGACATGTCCCAGACATGTAGTGGTCCGGCTGCAACATTGCCACACTATCCCATAAAACATACCCCACATACCAAACATACAACTCTTTGTCTGTATAACCCTGTGGACACTGGAGTATCTGACATCTATGGGTGCATGTCATATGGGACAACACAGACATGTGACATAGATGGCCATCACACACATCTGGCCAACACATGTTCACACATGGCCATGGAGGATGGCCCGAGACATGTAGTAACACACAGTAGATGTGATGTGTGTGTACACCCTGTTGCACATTGTCTACACATGGTCCAACTATAGCCTTTGTTGAATGGTTATATAGTAGATGTGGAACACTGGACATCCTAACAGCCTGTGCACAGCTTGTGGAGGTGTCACTTAATTTGACCACATACGATGTGTTGCACATCATGACTGTGTCACAGCATGAAAGTAGTCACCTGTACAGCTTCCACATACATACACAGACACCACATCAGGCTAGAGATACCGTACATTTCCCTTGCTGCTGTTGGACATCACTGTCAGCCGTGCACCTCGTGTGTGTGGTACATAAATGTGATTTGTGGAACATGGTGTACTGAGCAGTCTGCCATGTGTGGACACAGTTGACAGGCAGCTAAGACATGTTAGCAGTTGTGCAGGGGTGTCATCGGTATGTCGTCCGGTGACCTGTCACACATGACACAGCATAGTTTAGTGTGTATACACCTCAGCGACTTGGGTCACAATCCACAGTATGTATGTATTGTGTATGCAAGCAGTCATGGCTATGCACTGTATGTGTATTCCACACTGTATAGCACTAGAGACGCCTCATGATTCCATGCAATGGCACTGTGTCTGTACTTCACACTGTATAGCAATATAGACACCTCATACCACCTTCAATGGTCATACACATCTGCTAAAAGTGCATTCTATCTGTAGGGCATACAGACAACACTGCAATGTGACACCATTACACCGCTGTACATGTGTCAGGACACCATTGTGTCAAACATGTATGCATGTCACTGCACACATCAGCAGATTACATGTCATACTACATGTTAATGTCAAGGACATATGCCTCACATCAGCCATGTGTACTGTTAACCTGTGCTGGTCCACATGGTGTATCACAGGGATGCATGCTTACTACCATGATTGTGTGAAATGCATGGCTTCTGCTATGACACACACTTGCTGTTGTGTGCAACCCAGGGATGTAATCTAACTAACACTGTTAATGTCTGAGCTGCATGCCGTCTGCTGTATCACATGCATGCTGCATGCCTTCTGTCATATCACATGCATGGTTGTCTGTGTGTGTCTGTGTGTCTGTGTGTGTTAGTGTGTGTGTGTGTGTGTGTGTGTGTGTGTGTCTGTGTGTGTGAGTGTGTGTCTGTGTGTGTGTGTGTCTGTCTGTGTGTGTGTGTGTCTCTCTGTGTGTGTCTGTGTGTGTGTGTGTCTGTGTGTGTGTGTGTGTGTGTGTGTGTGTCTGTATGTGTGTGTGTCTGTGTGTGTGTGTCTGTGTGTGTGTGTATGGCTGTCTGTGTGTGTGTCTGTCTGTGTGTGTGTCTCTATTGTAATGTAGAGTCTTTGTTTGCCTTCACAGGTGATGTAGGTGTGTTGCCCTCCTGCGGTACATCTGATGTTAGTGTCCCCACGGACTCTAGCAGTGATAAACATATGCTTGAGGTACAGGCAGGGTTGTCAGGGGCTGAATCTGTGCCTTTGGTTGCCATCCCACCTATATCCCCCTCTTCCCTGCACACAGTTCTCATGCCAACACATACCCCATCACCAGTGGCCATAGAGGAAGGACAGTTACCATGTGTTAGCTCGGAACAGGAACGTGTGGTGGCTATGGAAGGTGTGTCGTCACACCATGGTGTCAGTAAAATGACTGCAGATGTGCCACACAGGCATATGGCCAGTGCTGCTTGTAGTAGGACCCCTGGCCGACATGCACCTGCACTACAGAGTGCAGCCGCTGGTGTCACCAGACACATGTTTCAGACTGTAATGGCGGCACAGGCACATGCTGAATGGCAGAACAGAGAAGGGCAAAGGCTTCAGAGGGCTGCTATCCGTTCTTTAAATGAAAACATCCAGGCATTGGCAAATGCTCAACAGCAGATTGCTGATGTTTTGGACAGGCAATTGGGTGACATGTTTGGAATCCTTGACCGTGGCATGGCAATCAGTGAACGTGAGCTGTCTGTGCTGGAACATCTGGTAGGAGTGAGGCGTAGGCCATGTGGACGTAGGCCAGCTACACCACCTGGTGCAGGTCTACGTGAACGAGCTACCTCACATGCCTGCTCCCATAGTGCCGGTAGCAGCAGCAGCAGTGCAGCTGGTGCTGCGCTGTCCACACCAGGACACAGCAGGCCACGTGGACATGGCCCTGGACAGTCCCAGTGGGGACACGGTCCCAGTGGACATGTGTCATCAGACAGTACCCATTCTGTACCTCTGTCTGGTAGTGCCCGTGCAACCCCTGGCAGGCACAGGTCACATGGCCGTGGACGGACACAGTGAGCTGTACATCCTGGTCTGTACAATCTGGAGCTGTCAATAATACCCCAGTGTAGGCTGGATACATGGCAGAACTGTGTACACACATACACGCACACACCAGAAACATCTGTAGTGCACCAACACCCTCATGCATAATAACCACACATGTCCAAGTAGATCACAGGCCCTAACCCACACACATGATGTCATCCACTGGTGCAGCCTAGGCCCCTGGCAAACATTATCACCCTGTGCATATGATGATGCCTGTGCCGCATCCCTGTCATCCACACCATCGGTGCAGGGACATGCTCATATGGTCTGATGCACAGGGTGAACAGAATAGTGAGATAAGTGTATATTACAATTGTTGTGTACTGTTGGCAAACAGCAGACATACCATGTAGTACAGGATTAGAATGCATTGTTTTATGTTCACAGTATGTGTCTTGATAACAACAGTAACAGCATGTTGGTAATGATGCCCTGCATCCCTCCTTAAAGTCTAATTGCATGTGCCATTACGTAACAGTGTTTGCGGTTAGAATGCATTGTTTTATGTTCACAGTATGTGTCTTGGTAACAACAGTAACAGCATGTTGATAAGGATGCCCTGCTTCCCTCCTTAAGGACTAATTGCATGTGCCATTAAGTACCAGTGTTTCCAGTTTCACATATGTAAATGTGGAGTACTCACAGGCATGGATGGCAATACCAGCATGCTATACATAGCCTCTCCCTCACTGTTAGAAAGGCTGACATTCCATAGATCTCTACACACTTACTGATCCAGGAGCATGTGAGCTGTGTACAAGGCTACAGTGGCTAGAGACAGGACATCCATACCAGGTGACTTCACAGGTACAGCTACATGGTGCGGGGGTTTTACACAGTGGTCTAGCTGATGTCAAGGGTAGGGACCAGTTGATAGCATGAGGACTCACTGTGTAGCAGTAAAACACTGTCACATTACAGGATGTGAACACACACAGACATACACAGACACACACAGTAACAAGCCCACACTCACGGGGTCAATGACACTGTAACACACACTTGATGGTGTTGAGGTGAGGACCCTTGGTTATGTACTAATCACCATTACAGTACTGTGCACCCACATGACGCGACACAGAGAATGAACATGTACAGGTAGTCAGTAATGCGTAAGACTGACGGCATCAACAGTGTAGTAGATTGCATCACCTTGAGGGGTTAGGGGCCCTATCTGTTCTCAATGGTAGCATACATCCTCACTCCATGTACCAGACAACCATACATACATACACATACACACACTGGAGTCCACATGTCATGCACATACAGATAGCTAATGTGTGTGATACGCACACCACCCCTGCCTTTGTCTTGCTGTCTACACTGCAGTATGTACAGATCTCTACAACAGTGTACAGGGGTGTGTAACAACTGGGATGTATTCCCCACCATACGTGGCATATATGGTCACACAGACAAACACACATGGCAGTACTGTGAAACAAACACCTACTATATTCTGATACATCTGACAGACATGCAGCAGTATTGCCCGCATTACAATGTGTACCAACGCTACCTTCGGCAAGTGTGCTGCTATATGCACACGGGAGGACTTAAGTGTTACAGGTGTCTGCTTTACAGTCAGTGACACCCTGACCGCTGTGTAGGTTGTATATCTTCACCTTTAATTACCGGAAACATAGCTTACTGTTTGCATATGTTATGGTAGGACGGTTTGTGACACACCTGTGAGCTGTCTTCAGCAAACATCCATCTGCAAAGGTGGCCCACCACTTTATGTACACACATCCATCCATACCTGATGTACATCTTACTGTATTGTCAGTATTTTACCATATACAGGTGTCAATGATGGGACTGCATTGCAACTGCACATTGTAGTCAGACACAGATAAACTGCAAACATCAGCTACTGCTCATGCATGGTAGCTGAATGCACAGCACTACATGTACATGTGTATAGGTCCTACATTCCTGTCATGTAGCCATTTTTGTATGCATTGCAATTGGTGACATGTGTGACATACATGACACATGGACTGTTGTATGCTATGATAGCTGTCATGGGTAACCAGTACAGAGGGAATGTTAACTCAGTCAACATTGTTACCTTATGTACTGTTAGCATTGAACAGCCATGGACCTAACTTCCATGTGCATGCATGTAATTGCTGTAGCCACGTGTCTGCACGAAGGACAGTATTAGCTATGCTATGTACATATGTGTTATGTGTGTGTGTGTGTGTGTGTGTGTGTGTTTGTGTGTGTGTGTGTGTGTGTGTGTGTGTGTGTGGAGCATGTACATATCCATGGCAGTTACATGTATGTTACATCCAAACATGGGTGTGTTGCTTGGTGTACAGCAACAGTTATCTGTTACAGCTGTATAAGACCCAGGGCCCCTGTTATGTGTACAGCCGACCTGGTTATGAATAGTGGCATCAGTGTATTGCATAACATATGATGGAACCCTGTCAGTACATGGGTAGTCTGCAAAGTTGCTGTAGAGATAGGTACAGTACACTGGTCATGAGTAACATGGTGTTGTACAAATGTATGGATGTGTGTTGCTGGTCCAAGGACACGGTGATGTGTGAGGGCTACATATTACAGTGCAGCATTTACCACTGTAATCTGCACCTGACACATCTGTGATGGCTTTTGAGAGTGTACTGGTCAGTACATGTGAGTGGCCTTCATATACGTGGGGGCACTAACACCTGGAGCGGTCCGTAATGGTCTTATGGCCCACATGTCTGTATCTGAGGTATACAGTGGCAGTGCTATTGTGCACAACTGAGCCTTATGCCAGGTGTTCCTCACTGCACAGATGTCAGTATTCCCCATTGTTGGAGCTAGATTGGCAGCTATGATTATGAACACTACACATCTAGCACTGTTTAGCATACACATACAATGCAGTTGTCCTCTAGGTGTCAGGGTGTTTACCTGGTCTCAGGATATTCGTCTATGAATTGTACTATATGTGTGAAGTAGCCCCTCCTGGCAGAACATCACCATGGGTGGTATTAGTGTGCTAGGTTTAGATTGGTACAGCTAAGGTGATGGACAGCAGCAGACTTTGTGTAGAAGACCGGTGTCAGACATATGTCAGTGCAGCCGCTCATGCTAACAATGATGACTATCGACACACTGTGCCCTTCCCTGTTTAGAATCTTGGGTGGTTTCAGTACAATT
>NC_056729.1:1746739055-1746746555 GCF_019279795.1 Protopterus annectens | reverse complement strand
GATCAGTCCAGAAATATTAGGCAAAGATCTGGACATGTTGAGAGGTATGTGCCTTAAACATAGTCAGTCATCAGCTTCAAGATGAAAAGCCTTTGGTTTTGCTTCCAACACTGGCAATATATAGTCGATTTAGCAAAACACATCAATGGATCCATCACACCTTCTTACAAAATGGCAGACGTAGACCACATAAGTGCTGCAGTCACCATAAAAATAAGCCTAAATTTAAAGTACTACTAAATATTTTTAGAGAAACCTATAACTCACTAAGTCATAATTCATCAAAGCTTTAATAAGTGTGAAAGTTTAACTACCCCCCCCCCACAGTGTGAATCTCTGAGTTAGTATATTTAAGGAGTTTGTATGGGGGAGTAGCACCTCCGCTAGAGTCAAATAGTTATAATTTATACTTGTCATTTCAATGAGTTAAAGCTGTAATTAATTGCAGCTTGATAAGTTAGGAAGCTAAATTGTTTGTCATCAAATATGTGTTAAATGAGTGTGGTAGCTTTAGTGGGATTTACTCAAACCCACCTTAGATGCTTGATAATGCAGGCAGGACTTCTCCTTCATGATTGAACATTGCTATTCTTGAGTAAATCTCACCATAACAAATGCATTTCATGTAGATTATTAATTGACTTACCCTTTTCATGGAATGCAGCTGATTTATCATTGTATCTAGTTTATCTGTCTTGGAATGTGTAGTATAGAAACAGTGTAAGAACTGCTATTTAGAACAACAGCAAAATCCCACTAATTTAATTTAAAAATGTTGGCATTCTCATTTTTAAGAATAATTTTTTTATTTCACTGATACCTTTCCACAGATACACATTTATTCAGCACTTGCATAGTCAAATTTAACTTTGGTATTTTTTATGCTTGACAGAATCCAGAACTTTACACACCTCACAGCAAGAGGTTCTCGGGTTCGATCCTCAGCTGGGGTGCCTTCTTTGCGGAGTCTGCATGTCCTCCCTGTGGTCGCGTGGATTTCCTCTGGGTGCTCCGGTTTCCTCCCACATTCGAAAGACATGCTGTAGGTGGATTGGGCACTCTAAATTGGCCCTAGGCATGAGTGTGTGCATGTGTGTGTCTTCTGTGGATGGTTGGGCACTGGGGTAGCAGCATAACACTGTAAAACTCCACTGCCAATCATGAGCAGACAGGTGATCTGCTCTGGTGACCCCTAACTGGGAGAAGCTGAAAGAAGAAGAAGAATCCAGAACTTCACACCCTATTCCCAGAAGCATAGTTGGCTCTTCTACTGCCAGGGGCTATTCTCTGGTCTGGCATAAAAAAAAACAGGAAAAGAAAAAGTCCCTCTTAGAAACCCTAGGATTCCAAGTCAAATCCCTACCTTTTCCTGTCCCTCTCAGTTCTTCATTGGAAGAGCAAAAAAAAAAAAAAAAAGTTCTTTCTCCAATCTGGTACTTCTGTCTAGAAGAATAAGTACAAATTAGTATCAGGCTTTAATGTCATACCTCTCATAGTTCATGTGACAGCAAACAAAAATGGTGCTTTGTCTAATCTGCTATTCCTTCCCAGGACTCTAATACCCTCCTGTTCTATATGAGCGCAAAAAAAAGGATGTTCCCTGAACTGGCATTCAAGCATTTAATCTAATGATCACCCCCCTCCCCAACACTTGTGCTTGGTTCAGTTGCTCCATTTGCCCAGAAAGATAATGCCAATGCATGAGGTAGAAGTCTCATTCCACAAGTTCAGCATATGCATTACTTCTTGTTCTGGGTGGCAGATGACTCTGTACGACAATCTAAGGTATTAAAAATAAACAGCAGTGATGTGTAATGCCAGCTTCCTCTCAAAAGTGGTAGCGATGACTCTGAGCAGATGCATGATATGCAGCTTCAAACTACATGGCAGGGTCAAGAGTTCATTTGTTTAAATTAGTAAGGTTTTTGCTGGTTTATCTCACCCCCACAAAAAAAATTCAGAGCTTTAATAACATATTGTGAGGGTTACATGGGACCATGCTCCATTCAGATCAATACAGATTAACTAAAGCATAGTCTTTAATATCTTTAAATGACCACATGCCAATAAAACAAATTAACATCTTGATTTAGAAAAACATATTAATCAAGCTGAGAACTTATTTTGTCTGTATGGAGCCATTATAAGATATTAAACAGCATGCTTTGGTGAAGCTGCATTGAATTTAATAGGTTGCATTTTTAGGAGCCTCATAAAAGATAATCAGACATCCAGCATACTGTTTGGTATATGAAGGTATGTTAGCAAATTATGGCAAAGTGCATGAATTGCTTTTTAAATGTTACAGAGGAGATACTGAAGGTAGCATGGTTTTCAATGGCAGAAAACAGAGAGATTTGTCTGATGAGGGTAGCATCTGTTCTGTGGTCAGTGACTAGCCTCATCAGAATATTTGTTTAAAAATCTTCAGTAAAAGCCCACTCATAAAGAAATATGAAAGGAAATCAGAAAAGTGGTGAAGATGTCACAGAGTGAACTACAAGATGCATTGATTTGATTTCAGTCATCAGGGTCATAGTAAAAATAAATAAATATATATATAAAGCTATTATTCTATTTTGTACTATTAGTATTATTTTCTTACTATGTCACTCTGATCTTCTGCTGTGTATAAATAACTTTACTAACATTTCACCAAGTAAGAATAATTTCTACCAGGTTACTGCCATACACCACACTCAAATCTCATCTCACCCCATATACATATTTTTATAATAATATTATATGCACAATTTGCCGACCAAGGATATTTGGCTATGGAAAGCCAATGTGTACATATTTCCTAAAGAAAAAGAAAGGGGTTCTATGTAGATGTCAATATTCCATGACAAGCACAGCCATTATAATACGATAAAAGTGTGCATTGTGATAAAGAGCAAAGGATTAAAACGTCCATAAAAAACAAAGAATATAGTAGCATTCATTATTATAAGTTGCAGTTATATGTAATTTTCTGTTCATTGTATTGTGCAACATAAATTAAAATATAAGGACTGGTTTTAAATGAATAGAGCAACAATTTGACATATAAATTAATTTGCAGTTTTTACTGAATGTCACAGGTACATGTTTCATCTCTGTCTGCAGTGAAACTATGATATCCGTAAATGTTCATGTTAATTCCATGAATATGGTCTTCTGACTAATGCTGTAATACTGTGTCTTCAAATATATATTCCATTCCTTAGGGATTTACAGCATTCAGGATTCAGGACTCAGCTGTGTCTATTACTAAAAACAGATACTAGGTTCAGTCAAAACTTCTGGAAACTTGAAAAATAGCAAATAGTGTCTGTCTGTCTGTCTGTCTGTAGTATGTGGAAGGAACTCATTGCTTTTGGTCAGTGTAAATCCCAGTCTCATGTGTGATTATGAAGCATGAATTATTAAGGGATAAAGAGCATTATCCCTTTTTCTACTACTTATAGGTTCATAGGTTCATAGGTAGGTACTAGGCTATTGGCCCTTGGGGCCTATACAAGCCCAACCAAAAAGGTACCTGGCTTTTGCCACCCAAGAAAATTATTTTCCTGTGCCACTGTCGAGCAGAGCCACAGAGGTGATCCTCGGGGTGAATTTCCTATTTCCCATCCAATCATCAAGATTTTTCTTGAAGAGTGCTAATGAGGAGCTTTGTTTGATATAGATAGGTAGTTTATTCCAGAGTATGGGAAGTCTCTGGGACAGAAATCTATCCCTCCGGCATGTTCTGTTTATTGTGGTGACAAGGTTTAGGTCCCTAAAGCATGTAGCTCGGAGGGATTGGGATTTCTTTAAGTGGAGCATGTCCAACAGCTCTGGGTTTGACATAGCTTTGTATGTTAGGCAGAGATCACCTCTGAGTAGGCAATATGCAACGGAGTAAAGCTGGAGTTTTTTGAGACGGTCTGCGTAGGGCATCTGTTTGAGGCCGGTAATCCTCTTTGTGAGGTATTTCTGTGACCTTTCCAGTTGTAGATGTCTTGTGAGTTACATACCAAAAGGGGCATTGTACTCTATAATGGGTCTAATGAGTGATGAGTAGAGGGGGACAATGACCTCTTTTTTTCTGGATGAGAAACCTTTTGTGATGAGGTGTGCCACGTAGAAGGATTTCCTGATTACTGTGGCAATGTGATTATCAAAGGAGAGACTACTGTCCACCTGTGTCCCAAGGTCTCTTATCACACTTTTGGTGTTAAGTATGCTACCGCCTTGTAGTTCATGGGTACAGAGTTTTTACCAAAGGGGATGACAGTGCACTTTTTGGCATTGAGCTTGAGGCCATGGCTTTGACACCAGGCATCTGTCTCAGTGAGGCCCTTTTGTAGGATGTCCACATTGTTAGGAGTTTCAATTATGGCTCCTAGTTTGTTCAAATGCAATGCATTCTTCAGAGATAGATATGACTGTGTACAATTTTGATGCAACAGAAGAGATGATAGGTTTGCAAAATATAAGTGTTGCTAACATTCAAAGTCAAGAAATGGAAGTTAATTTTAGGATTGTGCTTTATTATCAAGTTAAAGTGGTGTGGATGTATGTTTGTACAAACAATTCACAATCTTCTGGAGCCTAAAACAGTTTTCTTTCAGAGCAAGAAGCTGTATCCATAGTTATTGTGGTGTCTATCAACATTTCATCCCGGCCCCTGGTGCAATTGTTTCACAGTCTGAGAGGATTATGTACACTGTTTGTTGCTCTGCATTTCTGTTTGCTTTTGTAAGATTGCATTCCATACCTGTGGCTTAGGTTACACCTGAAAAATAACAATTTTAACTATCACAAATCTGGTTAGCAGAGGAAATGAAAAATAGAAATAAAACATTTTAAAAATGATTGACAATATCCATCAGTTTGAATTATACACACATTCCTTTAAAAATGTGTCACAACATATTATTTCAAATGAAAGGTAAAAAAGCAGAATTCTAGCAACATTAGGTGATTGATTATAGCTGCTCTAGTTACCGCTATGCTGAGTGAACCTTTTAAAGTAAAAGCAAATCATACTACGCAGGCTTTTGCTATATTTTACAACGGTTTTCTACCACTGTGTTTTTACTTCCAGGAGAAGGCCCCATTAAGACAAGAGCATAATCTGAAATGAATAAAGTCAGTTTAACTAGGCAATTATCTGCAGCTTTCATGGTAACCATTGATTTTTAATGTCACTGCTCATGTCTCATTTCAGTTTGTTTCACCTCTTGGAGCACAAATAATTGCAATGATCTAAATGTTACAGAAAGTTTTTAAGTCTTCATCCATCAGCTACATATTTTTCATCAGAACATAACCTTTATGTAACAATATAATTAAACAGGAAAAACAAGCTGGAGAATAGAGGCATTTCTATGGAAAAAGAAGCAACAGATATGTTAAATATAATTTAGATCTCGCATACGTGAAAAATAAATACAATCCAGGAATGTGTATTTTTTTCTTCTGTACCTAAGCAAACATTTACCTATGACTAAAATATTCTTAAAACATTGTTGCCTTTAGAAGAGTGGAGTATCAAAAAGTGATAACTATAATAAAGTTTCTTGTATAAACTGTCAGAGATTTTACATGTTGCCAGGAAGTTTATTGTGGACATGGTCCCCTGTTTCTTTTCAAAAGGTGAATAAAGAACTATTAGATTGTAGTGGGCAGAATAATGGTGCAGGTGAGGCTCAGTATGCAAGCTGTAAGATCATGTAAGAAGACCAAGCTCAGTCCCTGGATAGTTCCATTGCATCTGAAAATTGTTCATCTGATGTCACCTACACTCATATATTGTATACGGACTTAAAAATAAAGTGCAATGGAACTGTAATGTAACTTGGTGTTGTTAAAGATCATCTCTAAAGGGGCGAAATGTCCTTTGTTTTTTGCATACAAAAGTTGTTTCACTCCATTTTACAAATAAAATTACTTTAAAATTTGCATCCAGACTTGGATGTCTAAACTTATTTAGCAGTGTTTATGGCATTAATATTAGTATGAGGGAAGGAATCAGTTACATCACTTTGGGTTCCCAGCACTAATTATGTTGGATTAGGGTAGGTAAGTAATTGTGTATTAAGATATATATCAGGACTGTGCTTTATTATCAAGTTAATGTGGTGTGGATAACATTTTTACCAAATGTATTATTCTTGTTTGAAGTTTTAACAATTATTAAATCTCTTTCAGTATCATTTTAATATTTTTTTCTGTAGTTGTTTTCCTAATTCTTTCAGCAAACCATTGTTCTTATCCTGTTGTTTTCTTTCTGATATACAATGACATTAAAAGTTGTACCTCTCTCAATATATCTCCTTATTTGTCTTTAATAGCTGTCTATATATCCTTCATCAGTACCTCTTACTTCTTTAATTGCACCCTTAACAATTGCAAATCAACTTATTTTATTCCTTCATCAAAGTATCTGCTTTATTAATCACCTTCCATTCTCAATTTTCTTCTATAAATTTCTGCATCGCTTTTATAGGCAGCACTGCATTTCCAAATAGTCATGAAATTCCTTCACCAATCTCCCATACTCTGTTTCAACCTGTAATCCATATTTGTGTTCTTTTATGCCAACATCTAATTAAATCTTATGCTTCAAAAACAAACCACTATATTGTCAATACCTTACAGAAAGTTCACATGTCTATAGAATCTCAACACAGGAAATATTTTCCTTCCCGACTTCTGTTTTTTTCATTAATTTTTTCATATGTAACCTATAAAAATACAGTTTCAAAACTGGTTTACAATTTCATTCTAAAATACATTATGCAACTTATCATATGTAATTTGTGTGTGTTTATCTTCTTTTCTACTTTCACCTAAACCATCACTGTAAAAGAGGTAGGAAGACAAATATCAACTCCCATTATTAGCTCTTTTTATTTTGTCATGGATATATTGGTTCCTTTTACTTTTTCCTTAATCTTTTTTATACTACACTTAAATGAATACATTCTTGTTCTTTCTTTATCAAATGTATAACTAAAATATCTCACCTAAGGTCAGAATAATTGGCATAGAGGGATACAGCACAAAAGTCCCATGAACAATTAGTGGTTAAGGACCCTACTAGAGAATGGTCTCATGAATGATTAGTGGTAAATGACCCTGCTAGAAGAGGAGTGGAGATGATGGGTAGGTGTGCACATCCTTGGAGAGAAGGACTAGAAAAGGCAATCTGTGCCAAAGTCCCTTGGAGGAGGGGTGGCAATGTTTGTCGTGGTACTGAGGTTTGTACTCAGTTCAACAATATGTGAAAGCAGTAGCATTCTCAGTAGGTGTACAGAAATGTGTACAGACAAAAAGAGGCATCATGATCTCACCATCAGGATGGGTCACACCTCTCAATCTTATGGGAAGGACTTAAAAAAAATCATTGCTATGATGCCACAAAGGGACTAACAACCTTTTTGTATGAAAAATGGACTCTGTGAACTTGGGAAAGGCCTGGTAGTCAGAAATTATGCTTTTTGTTTTTTTTTTGAAAAATAAAAGACTACA
>NC_056729.1:1746723551-1746738555 GCF_019279795.1 Protopterus annectens | reverse complement strand
GAGGAAAGTCATTGAGATTGTGGTTGTGGGGCAGGTGAAACCCCAAGGCGTCACTTCTTTGGTTTCCTGGCTGCCATTGTCGTCCCCTGTAAGAGGCCTCTGTATTGGCCTCCTTCTGCCAGCCACGTCTGTTCTCTTACCTCTTGAAACTTTTCTGGATTAGGAAAAGGACCACAGTTTTTAGAAGGCCAATTCCTACTGAATCTAGGGTTGAACCTGGAGGAAATCTTTCAATCCGTCTAGACTGATTTTTGCTTTTTTCTTAGAGTGGTCTTTGGTGGTCTGTAACACATCCATAGCATTAGCACCAAAAAAGCTTGTTCTTTTCCAAAGGTGCATCCAGAAGTTTTGCTTTTACATGATCTGAGTAGAGGTTAATCTTTTTAACCAAGCATGTCTATGAATGACTGCCCTGTCATAGCTGCCCCTACATGAGGCTTCCAGTGCATCATATCCACACTGCAGGAAGTGATTGCTTACTTGCTGAGAGTGTTATGTACAGCTTCCTGCAAAGTCTTCCTGTCTAAAGAGGATCAGGAGTGGCTAATGTTTTTGTAAATCTCTAACAGGTAATCCTGATATTGTAACATATGAAAAGGCAATTTAAAGCTCTCTACAGATAAGGTAGTGGATGTGTAAACCTTTTGCCCCATCTCTAATGACCTAGCTTCCCTGTTGGAGGGCAATGGATTTTTAGAGGTGCAGGCTGAAACTCACTGTTAGGCCCCTGTGAAATAGTTTCCAAATCGTAGCAGTATGGGCCCTGAATAAATGGGAATGAGTTTCTGGGACCCTGTAATACCTGTCTGGCTTGGCTGGAGCAGGAGGAAGAGAATCAGGGGTAGCACTAGAATCAGAATACAAATCATCCAGAACATCAAGTACAGGGAGAATAGCTAAGGGCCTGGGCTGGGGCTTCTTAAGGAAAGTCCTACATGCGTTTCCTAGGAATCAGAATATTCCTGACCTTGCCACTTGAAATGTTCCTCATGGTGTGCAGAACTTCCCCAAAAGAAATATCCTCAGGAGGAGGCTGAGGGATGGAATCTTCTGCATCCGAAGTCCTCATAGGTCTGGAAGAGCTCTTCCTGGCTATCAGAGTGGATAGAGCCCTCAGAATCTTCATCTGAAGGAATAGGGTCAGAGGGTTCAACCCGGGCCTTTATCAGGAGGAGGCTGGGATCCTCTCAGGATGGGCCTGTGAACCTCTAATCATGGAAATTAAGTCAGCAGCCATGGACATAATTTGTGTCTCAGGAGTAGGCTTAGGTAAGGATTTAGAAGTAATATGCTTTGTTTTGCTGGCTGCCTTAGCCCTAGTGTAGGCCTTAATAGACATGGCCATAGGAGGCCTGGCAGCTCCACCTGCAGGAGTGACCTTGTCTACAGCAATGGTCTCGGGCATTTCCTCGTTTCGTATCCGGAGGAAAATCGATAACTGGCGCTCGGAGTGATGTCCGGAATCGGAGTCGTCGGTAATGCTGGGTGTCTTCGGGTTCGGAGCGTGGTGGAGAGACCGCCTCAGAGGGAACCGGAGCACCGCTTCTAGGTTTTGGCGCGTGGAGTCGGTGGTAGACGCGGCCGATTTGATGTCGGGTCCTGGTCTTTTTCGCTTTTGGGAGTTTACGATGGCGTCGGAAGATCCAACGGCATGGTGTAAGCAAATTTATCGCTGAAAAAAATCTTCAGCGAACTCCATAGCCAGGTTTCTGAGATGCGCTTTGTTGAAGCGAAAGCACAGGCTACACAGGCCGAGGACGTCGTGGGTCTGGGCCCAGGCAAGGAAGACAGTAAGAGTGGAAATCCTTATGAGGTATTTGTTTACCACAAGAAAGACAATTGTTAACTTTTTTCAGTAATTTCTGACATCGGCTGAGGCAAGAAAAAGGTCTCCTAACGGGTACTTAGCTTTTTGATGACTTCCGTCGTATCAAGAATACAGGAGCTGAATTTAACCGACGGCACTTGCTTTAACTGCTTCTGCTTCGGCACCATAGCGGCAAGAAAGACTGAAGAAAAATGGCGTCATTCTGATGCTTATGTAACTCGGCCACTCTGGACGGGAGAGAAATGCTTATTGATCAGCCCGACGCCGGACCCAGACTTTGGAATCCGGCCGACCGAGGGCTGCCTGAGGCAGGACAACCCACATGTTATGACTGCAGTTGCATTCTTGAAGGACATCGTATTACATCTGACCGCAAATCTTATTTCTCCACACTCCAAAATAACCGCAAGACAAACCCTAAAAAATTCTGGAATGGTATCACCTCCCTCTTCAATCCAGGTAGAAAAGAGAACTCCCCTTCCCTGATCCAAAATGCCTCCGGAGCCTGGACTTAGCCACCCAATTTAACTCTTTCTTCATTGACTCTATATAACCAAACTAACATCATCCTTCACTAATAATGCTACATCCTCATCTCTACCCTTCCCCCATCTCCTCCTCCTCCTCAGGCTCTTCCACTTCCCAACTTCCTCCCTCCTACATCAAACCTATCCCTATATCTACCATAAAAAACTCCTGAACTTAAAACCATGCTCCACCGCTCTTAGGGATAACATTCCTTCCCCTGCTTTTTAAGGCAGCCACCAAAGCCAATGCCTTCCCCATCTGCATTCTAATTAATCGTTAATTCCAAAGAAGGCTATGTACCCCAACTCTGGAAAAAAGGCCTTTTATTATTCCACTTTTTACAAAGTGGGCAACAATAACATTCCTAATTTTCACCTATAGCCATCTTAGCCCCCTCTCTATCTCTAAACTTCTTGAAAATGTATCCACCTACAACTTTTACCATATCTTATAAATAACCACCTGCTAACTTCCACACAACATGGATTCAGACCTGGCCACAGCACTACCACCGCTCTTTTTCTTCCTCGAAACAGTTAATAAACCCAATGACTCCAGCTGTATTGTGTCCACCTCCTTCTAGATCTAAGGCCTTCGATACACCTTCCTCACAAACTGGCTTCCCTAACTAAACTCTCTAATCTAAATCTATCCTTTCTTTTATCAACTGGTTTACTAGTTACCTCTCTGGTAGGCAACAAGCAGTCAAGTGGAAAAAAAGTACCTCCCTCATTCTTAATACTCCCACAGGTGTACTCAGGGTTCCACATTAGGTCCTCTATGGTTTAATATTTTCATAAATGACTTCCACCATACCATCCCTAATGCAAAACTCATCCAATCGCAGACACCAACAATCATTTGTTCTCAACCTCCACTGTCATAAAATTAACCCAAGACTTCTCTTCACAGAACAATGGATGTTAGATAACCACCTAGCACTCAATGCTTCAAGAACTAAACTTATGATATTTACCCTTCAAACCACCACCATAGACAAACATTCATTCTACATCAATGAGGGCCCCTAGAGTTCAGCACTGGATACTATTTCAAGAGATTTATTATCCTGACTGGTGATGATCAGCTTAAATTTGATACTCACCTACACACAAATATAAAAAAATCACCAGAAACTTGGCATGCTCTACTGTGCAATCGCTACCTCCTCCTCCTCCACCAAGTTTGTTCTCTCTACCACATACCTTATCCCTTCTCTCCTATATGGTGCCTCACATCTTACTAACCTACAATCTTTCCTCAAGACAAACTCTCTTCCTGTTGCAACAAAATTTCCAGGTTTGCCACAGGCTAAACCTCCTCCACTCACCACTGCATTGCCCTTCACAAACTAAATTGGTTAGAGTTGCCTAATTATCTTACCTACATTCAACTTACCCATGCTCACAAAATCATATTCAATCCCTCCCTCTGTCCCTCCCTTGCCTCCACCTTTAAAATGCACCGACCTGAAAGGCTTCTAAGATCCAGTAACCAGAATCTAATTGAACTGCAGAAGCCTGCCGACCCACCTGGCAAACATCTGATATCCTTCTCCTTAACACGCCAATGGAACTCTCTGCCACCTTTTATCCAGATCACAGACAGCCTCTCCATCTTTAAAATTTTGCTCCACTCCCATCTAATATCCCTCTGGGAATGTTCCTGCTCCCAGCCCAAATAACTCCCTTAGTAACTCACCCTGTCTTATCACTCTCCCTCCCTCTCTCTTTTCCCACCCCACACTAAGCTACCGACTCCCACCTCTCTTTACTCTCTCTTCTCTCCCCGTCTCTCTCCCCTACTAAAACTCTTGTAGATTATATATGTATCTCTTGCCTCTACTATTATACTTATACAGGAGGAACAAATGTACTTGTAAATACTTGTAAATATTTACTAATGGTTTTTATAATTTTCATAATTCTTATAATTTTTACAATTTTATAATCTCTCGTTTGCATTTTACCAAATTGTACATTTATATACCATGTTTTTTTATCTGTACTTCTGTATTACTATATCACTAATAATTTATTTACTATGTACATTGTCTCTATGGAGCTTTTCTCCACAGGACTCCATTGAAAAAGTACAGTTTTGTACCTACCATAAATGTAAATGTTCGAGTGCTAATACAGCTGCAGTCATCACAGATGGGTTCTCCTGCCATCAAGCCGGTCCTCGGTCGGCCGAATTCCAAAGTCTAGGTCCGGCGTCGGTTGTTGTCGCTTTCTTTCCTGACGTCAGTGCGACAGGGGTATATAAGACACAGCCGACGCCATTTTCTTCAGTCTTTCTTGCTCCAGATGTCAGGTGCCCCCAGAAGGAAGGCAATATATATATATATATATATATATATATATAGATATATATAGATAGATAGATATATATAGATATATATAATCATGCAATGCAATATAATCAAAAATCAGTAGTTGCAAGCAAATACACCATAGAAGGATAACCCAATCAGGTTGTAAGAAGAGGAGTTAGCCACTAGGTCTGTTCCCAGAGGGGAAGGAGGGAGGGAAACCTGGACTGCAGCTGTATTAGCACTCGAACATCTACATTTATGGTAGGTACAAAACTGTACTATGTTCATCGTGCATACAGCTGCAGTCATCACAGATGGATAGAATCCCAAAGCTACGCACAGGGTGGTAGGCACTAGGTGGAACTGGGAGGAGCCAGAATGCCCTGCAACACAGCAGTGGCAAAGCCTGCTCTAGTTTTGGAGTATAAAGGCAGGTGGTAGTGTTTAGTGAAGGTATGCACAGAACTCCAAGTGGCTGCCTCCAAAATTGAGGAAGGCTGCAGAGGTGGCTGTGGCCCTTGTGGAGTGGGATCTGATGCCTGCAGGTACAGATTTACCATGAAAGGAGTAACAAAACCGTATGCAGTGGCCTATTCATTTTGAAATTGTCTGTTTGGAAATTGGCTTCCCTTGAGCTCCTACAGCATAGGACACACAGAGTTGTTCTGATTTCCTGAAAGGCTTTGTTCTGTCCAAATGGTAACGCAGCTGTCTATGGATGTCTAAGGAATGTAGCAGCCTTTCCCCTTTGTTTTGAGGATTAGGTTAAAAGGTAGGTAAGTGTATGGCCTGATTTAAAGCTACCCTTGATACTACCTTAGGCATAAATGACGGGTTGGTTCGTAGGGAAACCCTGTCCTGATGGAAGATGAGAAAGGGCTGCACAGCCATGAAGGCTTGTAGTTCCGAGACCCTACGAGCTGGAGGTATGTGAAGGAAAGCTGTTTTCCAGGACAAATATTGCAAATCTGTTGAGGCAGCTGGTTCAAAGGGAGGCAATGTTAATTTTTCTAGAATGTAATTAAGATCCTAGGCTGGTATTGGTTGTTTCCTTGGAGGTCTTATATTCTTAGCCCCTATGAGGAACTGCTTTAAGAGTGGGTGAGAGAATAAGGGTGGATCAGTGTTGTATTCTGCAGAAATGGCTGAGACATGGATTTTGATGGAGGAAAATGAAAGTCCACTGTTCAGCAGCTCAGCTAGATACTGTACTATCTGAGGCAAATTCAGTTTTCTAGGATCCTGGCCCTTTTTCTCATTCCAAACGCAAAACCGTTTCCATTTTGCGGAGTAAGCTTTTCTAGTAGATGGCCTTCTTGCCTCCAAAATGACATCCTGCACCTCCTTGGAGAGTAGGGTCTGTTGTGGTGCTAAGGAATTTTCCATGCAGCCAGGTTGAGTGTTTTCAGCTAACTGTGTATAATTTTGTAGCTGTGCTGAGTCAGGAGAAGAGGCATTAGAGGTAGGGTCCAGGGAGGAGAATGTGTTAGACTCCTCAGGAGTGGGTACCAGTGTTGTCTTGGCCAGTCTGGAGCAATCAGTATCATCCTTGGTCTGTCTGCTCTTGCTTTCAAGAGCACCTTGGGCAGTAGAGGCAAAGGTGGAAAGGCGTAAACTGTCCATGCTGCCCAACTGAAAGAAAGGGTGTCCACCCTCCAGGCCTTTGGATGAAATGTCCTTGAGCAGAATTTTGTCAATTGATGATTCTTGTGGGAGGCAAAGAGATCTATGTCTGGCCTTCCCCACGCTTGGATTATCTTTGTAAACACTTGAGGATGCAACTTCCATTCATGCGGATCTGTCATATTTCTGCTTAGATTGTCTGCCAGCGTGTTTTCCAAACCTGGCAGATACTGTGCTTGAAGTTCGATTTGCCATTCCAGAGCCAGGTTCCAAAGTGACATGGCCAGCCTGCACAGGGGGTATGAATGTGTTCCTCCTTGTTTGTTTATGTACCACATTACTGTGGTGTTGTCTGTTCTTATGAATAACTGTCCTGGATGCAATAGGTCCTTGAAAGCTGTAATTGCATTTATCACTGCTAGCATCTCCTTTTGATTGATGTGAAGATGCTTTTCCTTTTGGGACCATTTGCCCTGAATGCACCTGTCTGTCATGTGTGCCCCCCAGGCGTAGTCTGAGGCATCTGTTGTGATGACTTGATTTGCTTGAGGCTTGCAGAATGGTAGACCTGTGTTTGTTTGGCATGCTAGGGCCCACCATAGAAATTCCTTTTGCAAACATGGAATTAGTGGTATTATTGTTTCCAAACTGTGGCTGTGTTGAGACCATAGGTTTTTTAGGTACCATTGAAGTTTCCTCATATGCAACTTTGCATATGGGATTAGAAGAATGCAAGATGCCATGAATCCCAGAGCCTGCAGGATTTTCCTTGCAGTTAGCCTGGTACAATTTGCTAGTGTCTTGAAGTACTGAGTTAGTTTCCCCTGTTTTTCTGGCGTAAGATAGGCCATCTGGGTGTTTGTGTCCAAGATGGCACCCAGGAAAATTATTTTCTGAGATGGTGTTAGCCTGGATTTCTCTTTGTTGACTGTGTGTCCCAGGTAATTCAATAACCGTGTTACATAAGCCAGATGTTCCAGAAGTATGAGTTTGCTGTCCGCCTGGATCAGGCAATCATCCAAATAAGGGTAAATTTGTATCCCTTGAAGTCTGCAGTAGGCAATTACTGATGCCAGGCATTTTGTGAATACTCTGGGCGCAGTAAATAAGCCAAAGGGCAATGCAGAGAATTGATAGTGGATTGAACCTGCAAGAAATCTGAGGTATCTTCTGCAGCTTTGTCTGATTGGGACATGCAGGTATGCCTCCTTGAGGTCCAATGTTACCAGCCAAGACTCCTTGCCCAACATGGGAAGAAGCTGCTGTAAGGTGAGCATCTTGAATTTTGGTACGAGTAGAAATGTGTTTAGGATGGATAAGTCCAAAATGGGTCTCCAATCGGTTCTCTTCCTTGGTACCAGGAATAGTCTAGGTACCTCTTGAATAGCTTTCATGCCCATGAGCTTTGAAATTTGTATTTGAGCCTCTGCCCTTTGATTGTGTGGCAGGTTCGGCATGCCTCTCATTTTTGGAAGAGTGTGAAAATGAAATCTGTAGCCTCTGTTTATAATGTCCAGGATCCATTTGTCTTTTTGTGACAATATGCCAATTTTGAAAATAATGCCAGCTTTCCTCCCAAGGGTGCTGCCATCTGAGCCTTGCTTGGCATGCAAAGGGGAAAGTCATTGGGTTTGTTTCCTGTATTGTTGTGCACTGCTTCACCACCTCTTGGTGCTGGAGATTGCCATTGTCTGCCTCTATATGATCCTTGAGATTGTCCTCTGCCCCTTGTGCCCCTGTATCTACCTCTTTGGGGCTTGTCCATGGCTGGAAAGGACTCAGTTTTTGAAGGCCAATTTCTGCTAAAACGTGGTGGTTGCACCTGTAGAAAAGCCTTGACAGTTTGCATAGATTTAGCTTTTTCTTCCATTTTCCCAGAATCTCCTCAGCATTAGTACCAAATAATACATCCTTTTGTAAAGGAGCATCTAATAGTTTAGCTTTAACATGGTCAGGCAAGGTTTGTTCCCTAAGCCAGGATGTCTACTTAATGACTGATCCTGTAACAGCAGCTCTACTTGAGGCCTCTAGAGCATCATAGCCACATTGTAAGGTGTGTTTACCCACTTGTTCTGCACTATGCATCATATCCTGCAACTCCTTTAAATCTGGTTGTTCAGGTTGTGACATTTTATTCTTTAATTGTGATAACAGAAACTGCTGATATTTAAGCATATGGAACTGACAATTTAAGGCCCACATGGCTAGGGTGGCCGAGGTATATACCTTTTTTCCCCACCTTTCTAATGATCTAGACTCTCTCTCGGAAGGTAATGGATTCTGAGCAGTAGAGGCCTTCATTCCCTTGGGGCCTTGAGAAATGGTTTCAGGGTCTGCATTATGGCTTTTGTAAAGGAATTGGTGTGAGTTAGGAACTCTGTAGTACCTATCAGGCTTGACTGGGGCAGGAGGCAGGGAATCCGGATTAAGGCAAGCCTCCGAGTAAACATCATCAAGTATGTCCAAGACAGGAGGTATCGCCAGAGATCTGTGCTGAGGTAGCAAAAGAAATTCCCTAAGCCTTTTCTTGGAATCTGAGAAATCTTGGCCTTCCCAATGGAAGTGTTCCCTCAAGGTATGCAAGGTTTCCCCAAATGAAAAATCCTTCTGGGGGGGATACAGAAGGAATAGACTGTTCTGCATCAGAATCTTCAAAAGGGGAGTACGAATGTTCCTCCACATCAGAATGTTCTGTAATAATGGAGCCCTGGTCAGAAGAGGGAGAATCTTCCTCCACTCTGGGTCTCTTGTCCGGAGGGGGCTGGGAACCCCTGATACGAGTAATTAAATCCTCAGCCATTTTGAGCATCTGCTTTTTAGGCATGGGGCCTGGAGATGGGCCCTGTGCAACAGGCCTCTTGGAATGCATGGCTGATTTAGACTTGGTAAAGGCCTTTATGGAAAAGGAAGAAGAAGGTCTGAAGACACCATGTGTGGAAGTGCACCTGTCCACACATTAAGAGGCTCAACACTCTGGCTTCGGTAGCTGTAGTGGGGTATGGGCCGAGGAACCTGCGGTCTCGGTTACAGAAGACACCGCCAGAGTCTCGTCGGTAGTCAGGGGCTGCGTAGGCGCCTCACTGAGAACCGGACCACGTGTAGCCGGTTTTGGCGTGGTGTCAGTGGAGATCGCGGACCTCGCGTGTCGGTCTTTGTCCTTGCGTTTTTGGACAAAACGGTGGTCGGAGTGTCCGGCGACATTTTATAATTAAAAGTTTTACCAAAAAAGTGCTTAACTCCGCCCGGCGGCTTAATAGTGCGTTTATTGAAAGTAGCACAAAAGCGACAGCCGAGACGCCGTGGTCTGGGCCTAAGCAAAGGTATACAGAGGAATGGAAATCCTTATGCGGTATTTGCTTCCCACAAGAAATACAATTGTTAACTTTGTCTGACATCGGTCTGAGGCAAGAAAAGTTTCCCCAACGTGGTACTTAGCTTTAAAGAAGACTTCGGTTTCCAAATTTTCGTAATTTCAGGAGCTGGCCGACCGGCACTTGCGAACTGCTTCTGCTTCGGGCACCGCGCAGCAAAAAAGACTGAAGAAAATGGCGTCGACTGTGTCTTATATACCCCTGTCGCACTGACGTCAGGAAAGAAAGCGACAACAACCGACGCCGGACCTAGACTTTGGAATTCGGCCGACCGAGGACCCGCCTGACGGCAGGAGAGCCCATCCGTGATGACTGCAGCTGTATGCACGATGAACATCAGGCTCTTCTCGGCCCAATGGAACATCCTGGCAAACAAACTGCAAATAAATAAAATAAATAATAAATCTTTGTAAGCCCAATAGTGGCATGATCGCTTGCTCAAGGGATCTCAATCTTTTTTGCAATATAAATAGAACATGCTGGAAGGATACGTATGTATCATAGAGAAAACCTCTTCTATGCGTTACGCTTCCACCATTTTCTGATTCAAGTATTTCTCTTACTAAGTACAAATGCAATTTAAACAAATGGATGGGAAACCACAAACTCAACCCTCGTTTAGCTCCCATGTCCCTCATGCACAGTAGCAACATGCAAATGTCTCAAAATATCCTTGTTCTGCTTATCCCTGGGTTATACATACAGAAAACACAAGGCCTAAAAACTACCATGGGATTGTAAGGCAGAGTTTCTTAAGACCCTCACAGATCAATAGTTTAGTATGTACTTATGAGAAAGGATGTTAAACCAAGGTTGTGCTAGCATTGGTGATGGCACAGGGGGATACAAAAGATCCCACAGCACTTGTCAAAAGGGTGGGAGGGATTTTTCCTAATATCTTGGCCAAATTTCCCACAGTCAGTATGAATACCTTTTCTGGTCTCTACTATAAGTAGGCTACACCTAATGGGACTAATCCAGCCTAAAAATAAACAAGGAAGCCACTAAATGCAAGTGCAGCACTTGAAAATGGATTTAGGGCATACAAATAGATTCAGCTTTTCTAAAATTCCTTTTCAGTATTTCCCTCTTCTACAGGTTCCTCGTTTCGCAGGGTCTTTCTTATCTCCCCAGCATACATATACTTGCTCCGATAAGGGGTGGGCCAAAGATATGATAAAGGCATCCCAGATCAGTGTCATATTGTATGCAGGAGGATTTTTCCTTTAGGGTTTATTTTTTTTCTCAAACATTCCCATGTTGACATCCAATGGGCAAGCATGCAGTGGGGACATGCTGGTGTACTGTCCCAGCACTGCCGCCACTCACAGTACCCTCCACTAAAGACAATGATCCCCTCCATGTCCCTGGCCTGCAGCAGAGATCATGTGAGGGGAGAGTCCAATCTAACACACCCATCCTTCCTGGCAGTGCCTTAGACACCCAAGCTGCTATTCAAACCAGGGTTACCTGGGCCATCATCAGGGCTTTATCACGCTATATCATGGCACTGACTTCTCTTTCATTAAGTAATGCTGAAAAAAGATTATTCTAAAAGTTCAAAGGCTCTTGAAATGAACTTTTAAGGAAAAACAACTCAATTATGTAAAGCACAGTTAAAAATGGAATCGACAACTATTTTATTTATTTATCATTTTGTTAACCAGGAAAGTCCGACTTGGAACTAAGCCATTTTTTAGCGGAGGCCTGGGGAGAAAGGCTCCAAATACATGTCTTTGTAACTAAATATAAGTTCTTCTCGTGGCAAACTACATTTTCTTCTCTAGGTATTGATTCACTCAATGTCTTAAAGTTTCTCACCTGCCTTGGCATTTCCACACTAGCTGACTTCCTCAGTACACTCTATAGTGGGTTATCCATCAAGTTTCACAATAGTTTAAGAGTTTGTTTTCATACATTACATGAGCTATGACATTTCAACATTTCTGGTCCAAAAAAAAACTACAGTGCAAGTCTGGAATGTTCTGTCTTTCACCTAAAAAGTCTATGAAACTGCAGGCTTACTATAAAGAGACAAGCCAGCCCTGTTACAGGACCAACCTTGTTAGCCAAGCAAAGGACTACTGGTGCTGTAATTCAGGGCACAGAGGGAAAGCACCTAACAGTGACCCTGTCATTCAGTCCATTCCAGTACAATCAAACTTCATCCATACAGTGGTCAGCCAAACGGGCTATCCCACAGAAAAGATATGGTTAGGAAGCTACACCCCAGAGCAGGGGTGGGCAAACTTTTTGATTCGTGGGCCACATTGAGTTCTAACATTTGACAAAGGGGCCGGAACAGGAGCAGATAGATGGCATGCTTTGAAAACATCATCTCATTGTTGGAAAAATACACATCTTGGGATATGGAGAAAACATGTGCTTTAATTTCCAATGAAAATGAAGAAAAGCATTACAATAAAATCCCTGACTTCGAAATGAGTCTTTAAACACTGAAAATCAAATAAATGACCATTTTATTTTAAAGCACTGAAAGTTCTGTTATCCTTCAGGATATCACCATCACTCTCCTCCTGACTGTCTTTTTTTTCAAAAACGGTAGGAGATGCAGATGTACTTGTCCTGTTCCTTTTATTCAGTTTGTTTCCCCGGTGCCAAAAGTCAATAATGACCAGTGCAAGGACGAAACAGTTGCAGCAAGTCAGTCTGTGAAGCGTTATATTTGATCTGCGCCAAGACTGTTTATTTTAACAACGTATGCGACGGAGACGCACACATTTTAATGGGAGCAGTGTTGTTGGTCTCCTTTTTAGCCAGCGATCAAAGTCTGGATTTAGTTTTGTTGTGGCGATTCTCAGGATGGATCTGAGGTGTAGGTCTGTTAACTTGGATCTGTGGCTGGCTTTGTTGATGTTCATGACGCTGAAGGTCTGTTCACACATAAGGTAGAGCCGAACAAAGCCAACATCATCTGCGCTTTTCGCCTTAGATTTGGAAACGCGGCATCATTGAGTGAAGCATAGAAGTCATTTTGTTTCAGAGAGCTGAACTTCTCTTTTAAGGCAGGGTCGGACTGAAGGTCGATCAGTTCGAGCTGAAGCTCCTCTGGAGCTGTTTCGGTCTTGTGACAGAGGAAAGGCCACCAATTGAAGTGACTTGTCATTTTGTCGAAATCCAAAACCGACGGCAGAATTCTCCGTGCAGTGCATCCAGTGACTCACTGTATTTCTTTACTTTGCTCCGGCCTCTTTCAGCGTGACTAGTCTAGGAAAATGAGTGAATGACTTGTTCAAAATCTGCCTGGAGAATAAAGCCAGCTTGGATTTGAAGGCTTTCACGTTTGTGTACATGTCATGCACAAACTGCTCCTTCCCCTGCAGTTTCATCGTTGAGCTCATTCAAGTGTGAAAATACCCATAGCAAAACGCAAAGTCACATCCAGCTCTTTGTTGCTCAGCTCAGGAAATTCATCAGTCTTCCCCTGCCACTCCAAAACACGCCAATCTCCTCTTTTGAGCTCCCACACTCGTTGAAACACTTTGCCGAAACTCAACCAGCGGACACGGGAGTGATAAAGCAGGTCCTGGTGATCCGCATCAGTTTCCTCCAGGAACGCAATGAACTGATGGTGCTGAAGTCCCCGTGCGCTGTATGAAGTTGACGAAGTTTCACCACAGGATACACAAAATGATTCAGCTGTAACACCGATTTACATAGAGATTCCTGGTGGATGATGCAGTGGAGGAAAATGACATCCTGGTCAGGGTTTTCATCTTTCACTTTATTCTGGATTCTCCTCAGCAGGCCAACGTTTTCCGTTAAATTCAGAGATCCATCTGTGGTGACGTTAATGCTTACTCCAGGGAAGCTTCATGTTTTCGATGTCAGCAGACACCCGCTCAAACAAGTCCTCTCCCGTGTTTGTCCTTTTTTCAGAGACTCAATTGTCAAAAACTCCTCCGTTATTTCAAAAGTTTCTTGATTCCTTGGATAAAAATGAGGAGCTGAGCAGAGTGTTTGACATTGTTGCTTTCATCCAGTACTAAAGAATAAAAAGTGAATGACTTCGCCTTTTGTTTAATCTGCTGGTGATATCTTCATCTATTAGTTCCACATGGCGAGTCACTGTCCGCCGGATAAACTGATTTTCTCAAATTTGTCTTTGGTCTCCGGCACAAAATACCTGCTGTCTCTACCATACATTCTTTTAAAAACTCGCCCTCAGACAGTGGTTTGCTGGCCTTTGCTATTTTGAATGAAAGCATAAAACTGGCCTTGGTACTTGACTCTTGAATCGCAGTTTGACGGTGAAACAACCTTAGCTGAGCCTTCAAATTAGCTGCCACCTTCTCAGCAGCAGCTTCCCGTTCTTTTGTTGAGAGCTTGCTAGCATAATTAGCGTGCTTTGTGGCAAAGTGACGGCTAATATTATACTCTTTAAAGACCGCCACAGTTTCTTGGCATATCAGGCAAACAGCAGATGATCGGTGTTCAGTGAAAAAATATTTAGTTGTCCACTCCTTATTGAACACTCGACATTCTCTGTCCACTTTCCTTTTCTTGGGTCCGCTCATCTTCATAGAGGGGCGATGGGTCAAAGGGTAAAGTGCAAATGTGGAGTAATAGGCCTACGCTTCACCTCAACAAAGCCAATATATCTAGAGTGCGCCATCTAGTGAGGAAACATCAGAATTGCAGGGGAAATAAAACATTAACAAGGTTAATTTATTAAATTTTTTCAAGTTTGGCGGGCCGAATCAAAACGTTTAACGGGCCGCATGTGGCCCCCGGGCCGTAGTTTGCCCATGCCTGCCCCAGAGTAACAGAATATTGAATAATGAGAATGCAGTAAAACTGGGTGCTGCCGCTTCAGCTAAACAAATGGTCAACAGGTGTGTGAAGCTGCACAAATCCTGGGGCTTTGTGCGATATCACAGTTAGTACATACAACTAACAAGGGGTGTGGTTGGGAGGACTTGGGAATGCCCCACTGCAAAAAAAAATAGTTTTTTACGTATGTTTTGTTTGTTTCAGGTTTTGCATACACAGAGGTTTCTAAAACATGTATAGCATTGCACTGACATTCACATTTTAGGGATACTGTGTTTTCTTTTTTTTTGTTGTTTTTAGCCATCAACAAATGTGAATGCTGATGAAGCCTTAGATAATCAGTAAATATAAGAGTACCAAATGGAACTTTATAGAACAAGAATGAACAGTCATGCTAAATAATTGTTCTTTGTTTCTGCTGAATATTTATCATTCTCTGTGAAATGTAAAATGCAAATACATTTCTGTATTGCAATAATTTACTAAAGAACATCCAACGTGTTTTGATATGTTGGGAAAAATTTAAAAAAAACCCCAGCCAAG